>NW_027394088.1:0-44219 GCF_030506205.2 Paramisgurnus dabryanus | reverse complement strand
CTTTTCATGCAAAAGTGCCCAATTCGGCCCTAAAATGCCTTCAGAAGCATTCTTATGATGAGAAATGTCGTTTCTAAAGGCATTTCCAGCTCAGAAAAGCATTTTTCAAAGCGATTTCAACATTTCAGTTTGGATTTTGACTTTTCATGCAAAAGTGCCCAACTTCGGCCTAAAATGCCTTCCGAAGCATTCTTATGATGAGGAAATGTCGTTTAAAAGGCATTTTCCAGCTCAGAAAAGCATTTTTCAAGCGATTTCAACATTTCAGTTTGGATTTTGACTTTTCATGCAAAAGTGCCCAATTCGGCCTAAAATGCCTTCAGAGCATTCTTATGATGAGAAATGTCGTTTAAAGGCATTTCCAGCTCAGAAAAGCATTTTTCAAGCGATTTCAACATTTCAGGTTGGATTTTGACTTTTCATGCAAAAGTGCCCAATTCGGCCTAAAATGCCTTCAGAAGCATTCTTATGATGAGAAATGTCGTTTTAAAGGCATTTCCAGCTCAGAAAAGCATTTTTCAAGCGATTTCAACATTTCAGGTTGGATTTTGACTTTTCATGCAAAAGTGCCCAATTCGGCCTAAAATGCCTTCAAGAAGCATTCTTATGATGAGAAATGTCGTTTAAAGGCATTTCCAGCTCAGAAAAGCATTTTTCAAGCGATTTCAAGCATTTCAGGTTGGATTTTGACTTTTCATGCAAAAGTGCCCAATTCGGCCTAAAATGCCTTCAAAAGCATTCTTATGATGAGAAATGTCGTTTAAAAGGCATTTCCAGCTCAGAAAAGCATTTTTCAAGCGATTTCAACATTTCAGGTTGGATTTTGACTTTTCATGCAATCAAGATTAGCAAGTGCCAAATCGGCCTAAAATGCCTTCAAAAGCATTCTTATGATGAGAAATGTCGTTTAAAGGCATTTCCAGCTCAGAAAAGCATTTTTCAAGCGATTTCAACATTTCAGGTTGGATTTTGACTTTTCATGCAAAAGTGCCCAATTCGGCCTAAAATGCCTTCAGGAGCATTCTTATGATGAGAAATGTCGTTTAAAGGCATTTCCAGCTCAGAAAAGCATTTTTCAAGCGATTTCAACATTTCAGGTTGGATTTTGACTTTTCATGCAAAAGTGCCCAATTCGGCCTAAAATGCCTTCAGAAGCATTCTTATGATGAGAAATGTCGTTTAAAAAGGCATTTCCAGCTCAGAAAAGCATTTTTCAAGCGATTTTCAACATTTCAGGTTGGATTTTGACTTTTCATGCAAAAGTGCCCAATTCGGCCTAAAATGCCTTCAAAAGCATTCTTATGATGAGAAATGTCGTTTAAAGGCATTTCCCAGCTCAGAAAAGCATTTTTCAAGCGATTTCAGCATTTCAGGTTGGAATGTGACTTTTCATGCAAAAGTGCCCAAACTCGGCCTAAAATGCCTTCAAAAGCATTCTTATGATGAGAATGTCGTTTAAAGCATTTCCAGCTCAGGAAAAGCATTTTTCAAGCGATTTCAGCAATTTCAGGTTGGATTTTGACTTTTCATGCAAAAGTTGCCCAATTCGGCCTAAAATGCCTTCAGAAGCATTCTTATGATGAGAAAATGTCGTTAAAAGGCATTTCCAGCTCAGAAAAGCATTTTTCAAGCGATTTCAACATTTCAGGTTGGATTTTGACTTTTCATGCAAAAGTGCCCAATTCGGCCTAAAATGCCTTCAGAAGCATTCTTATGATGAGAAATGTCGTTTAAAGGCATTTCCAGCTCAGAAAAGCATTTTTCAAGCGATTTCAGCATTTCAGGTTGGATTGTGACTTTTCATGCAAAAGTGCCCAACTCGGCCTAAAATGCCTTCAAAAAGCATTCTTATGATGAGAAATGTCGTTTAAAGGCATTTCCAGCTCAGAAAAGCATTTTTCAAGCGATTTCAACATTTCAGGTTGGATTTTGACTTTTCATGCAAAAGTGCCCAATTCGGCCTAAAATGCCTTCAGGAGCATTCTTATGATGAGAAATGTCGTTTAAAGGCATTTCCAGCTCAGAAAAGCATTTTTCCAAGCGATTTCAACAATTTCAGGTTGGATTTTGACTTTTCATGCAAAAGTGCCCAATTCGGCCTAAAATGCCTTCAGAAGTATTCTTATGATGAGAAATGTCGTTTAAAGGCATTTCCAGCTCAGAAAAGCATTTTGCAAGCGATTTCAACATTTCAGGTTGGATTTTGACTTTTCATGCAAAAGTGCCCAATTCGGCCTAAAATGCCTTCAAAAGCATTCTTATGATGAGAAATGTCGTTTAAAGGCATTTCCAGCTCAGAAAAGCATTTTTCAAGCGATTTCAACATTTCAGGTTGGATTTTGACTTTTCATGCAAAAGTGCCCAATTCGGCCTCAAATGCCTTCAGGAGCATTCTTATGATGAGAAATGTCGTTTAAAGGCATTTCCAGCTCAGAAAAGCATTTTTCAAGCGATTTCAACATTTCAGGTTGGATTTGACTTTTCATGCAAAAGTGCCCAATTCGGCCTAAAATGCCTTCAAACGCATTCTTATGATGAGAAATGTCGTTTAAAGGCATTTCCAGCTCAGAAAAGCATTTTTCAAGCGATTTCAACATTTCAGGTTGGATTTTGACTTTTCATGCAAAAGTGCCCAATTCGGCCTAAAATGCCTTCAGAAGCATTCTTATGATGAGAAATGTCGTTTAAAGGCATTTCCAGCTCAGAAAAGCATTTTTCAAGCGATTTCAGCATTTCAGGTTGGATTGTGACTTTTCATGCAAAAGTGCCCAACTCGGCCTAAAATGCCTTCAAAAGCATTCTTATGATGAGAAATGTCGTTTAAAGGCATTTCCAGCTCAGAAAAGCATTTTTCAAGCGATTTCAACATTTCAGGTTGGATTTTGACTTTTCATGCAAAAGTGCCCAATTCGGCCTAAAATGCTTCAGAAGCATTCCTTATGATGAGAAATGTCGTTTAAAAGGCATTTCCAGCTCAGAAAAGCATTTTTTCAAGCGATTTCAACATTTCAGGTTGGATTTTGACTTTTCATGCAAAAGTGCCCAATTCGGCCTAAATTGCCTTCAAAAGCATTCTTATGATGAGAAATGTCGTTTAAAGGCATTTCCAGCTCAGAAAAGCATTTTTCAAGCGATTTCAGCATTTCAGGTTGGATTGTGACTTTTCATGCAAAAGTGCCAAACTCGGCCTAAAATGCCTTCAAAAGCATTCTTATGATGAGAAATGTCGTTTAAAGGCATTTCCAGCTCAGAAAAGCATTTTTCAAGCGATTTCAACATTTCAGGTTGGATTTTGACTTTTCATGCAAAAGTGCCCAATTCGGCCTAAAATGCCTTCAGGAGCATTCTTATGATGAGAAATGTCGTTTAAAAGGCATTTCCAGCTCAGAAAAGCATTTTTCAAGCGATTTCAACATTTCAGGTTGGATTTTGACTTTTCATGCAAAAGTGCCCAATTCGGCCTAAAATGCCTTCAGAAGCATTCTTATGATGAGAAATGTCGTTTAAAGGCATTTCCAGCTCAGAAAAGCATTTTTCAAGCGATTTCAACATTTCAGGTTGGATTTTGACTTTTCATGCAAAAGTGCCAATTCGGCCTAAAATGCCTTCAAAAGCATTCTTATGATGAGAAATGTCGTTTAAAGGCATTTCCAGCTCAGAAAAGCATTTTTCAAGCGATTTCAGCATTTCAGGTTGGAATGTGACTTTTCATGCAAAAGTGCCCAACTCGGCCTAAAATGCCTTCAAAAGCATTCTTATGATGAGAAATGTCGTTTAAAAGCATTTCCAGCTCAGAAAAGCATTTTTCAAGCGATTTCAGCATTTCAGGTTGGATTTTGACTTTTCATGCAAAAGTGCCCAATTCGGCCTAAAATGCCTTCAGAAGCATTCTTATGATGAGAAATGTCGTTTAAAGGCATTTCCAGCTCAGAAAAGCATTTTTCAAGCGATTTCAACATTTCAGGTTGGATTTTGACTTTTCATGCAAAAGTGCCCAATTCGGCCTAAAATGCCTGTCAGAAGCATTCTTATGATGAGAAATGTCGTTTAAAGGCATTTCCAGCTCAGAAAAGCATTTTTCAAGCGATTTCAGCATTTCAGGTTGGATTGTGACTTTTCATGCAAAAGTGCCCAACTCGGCCTAAAATGCCTTCAAAAGCATTCTTATGATGAGAAATGTCGTTTAAAAGGCATTTCCAGCTCAGAAAAGCATTTTTCAAGCGATTTCAGCATTTCAGGTTGGATTGTGACTTTTCATGCAAAAGTGCCCAACTCGGCCTAAAATGCCTTCAAAAGCATTCTTATGATGAGAAATGTCGTTTAAAGGCATTTCCAGCTCAGAAAAGCATTTTTCAAGCGATTTCAGCATTTCAGGTTGGATTTTGACTTTTCATGCAAAAGTGCCCAATTCGGCCTAAAATGCCTTCAGGAGCATTCTTATGATGAGAAATGTCGTTTAAAGGCATTTCCAGCTCAGAAAAGCATTTTTCAAGCGATTTCAACATTTCAGGTTGGATTTTGACTTTTCATGCAAAAGTGCCCAATTCGGCCTAAAATGCCTTCAGAAGTATTCTTATGATGAGAAATGTCGTTTAAAGGCATTTCCAGCTCAGAAAAGCATTTTGCAAGCGATTTCACATTTCAGGTTGGATTTTGACTTTTCATGCAAAAGTGCCCAATTCGGCCTAAAATGCCTTCAAAGCATTCTTATGATGAGAAATGTCGTTTAAAGGCATTTCCAGCTCAGAAAAGCATTTTTCAAGCGATTTCAACATTTCAGGTTGGATTTTGACTTTTCATGCAAAAGTGCCCAATTCGGCCTCAAATGCCTTCAGGAGCATTCTTATGATGAGAAATGTCGTTTAAAGGCATTTCCAGCTCAGAAAAGCATTTTTCAAGCGATTTCAACATTTCAGGTTGGATTTTGACTTTTCATGCAAAAGTGCCCAATTCGGCCTAAAATGCCTTCAAAACGCATTCTTATGATGAGAAATGTCGTTTAAAGCATTTCCAGCTCAGAAAAGCATTTTTCAAGCGATTTCAGCATTTCAGGTTGGATTTTGACTTTTCATGCAAAAGTGCCCAATTCGGCTTAAAATGCCTTCAGAAGCATTCTTATGATGAGAAATGTCGTTTAAAGGCATTTCCAGCTCAGAAAAGCATTTTTCAAGCGATTTCAACATTTCAGGTTGGATTTTGACTTTTCATGCAAAAGTGCCCAATTCGGCCTAAAATGCCTTCAGAAGCATTCTTATGATGAGAAATGTCGTTTAAAGGCATTTCCAGCTCAGAAAAGCATTTTTCAAGCGATTTCAACATTTCAGGTTGGATTTTGACTTTTCATGCAAAAGTGCCCAATTCGGCCTAAAATGCCTTCAGGAGCATTCTTATGATGAGAAATGTCGTTTAAAGAGCATTTCCAGCTCAGAAAAGCATTTTTCAAGCGATTTCAGCATTTCAGGTTGGATTGTGACTTTTCATGCAAAAGTGCCCAATTCGGCCTAAAATGCCTTCAGGAGCATTCTTATGATGAGAAATGTCGTTTAAAGGCATTTCCAGCTCAGAAAAGCATTTTTTCAAGCGATTTCAGCATTTCAGGTTGGATTTTGACTTTTCATGCAAAAGTGCCCAATTCGGCCTAAAATGCCTTCAGAAAGCATTCTTATGATGAGAAATGTCGTTTAAAGGCATTTCCAGCTCAGAAAAGCATTTTCAAGCGATTTCAACATTTCAGGTTGGATTTTGACTTTTCATGCAAAAGTGCCCAATTCGGCCTAAAATGCCTTCAAAAGCATTCTTATGATGAGAAATGTCGTTTAAAGGCATTTCCAGCTCAGAAAAGCATTTTTCAAGCGATTTCAACATTTCAGGTTGGATTTTTACTTTTCATGCAAAAGTGCCCAATTCGGCCTAAAATGCCTTCAAAGCATTCTTATGATGAGAAATGTCGTTTAAAGGCATTTCCAGCTCAGAAAAGCATTTTTCAAGCGATTTCAACATTTCAGGTTGGATTTTGACTTTTCATGCAAAAGTGCCCAATTCGGGCCTAAAATGCCTTCCGAAGCATTCTTATGATGAGAAATGTCGTTTAAAGGCATTTCCAGCTCAGAAAAGCATTTTTCAAGCGATTCAGCATTTCAGGTTGGATTGTGACTTTTCATGCAAAAGTGCCCAATTCGGCCTAAAATGCCTTCAAAAGCATTCTTATGATGAGAAATGTCGTTTAAAGCATTTCCAGCTCAGAAAAGCATTTTTCAAGCGATTTCAGCATTTCAGGTTGGATTTTGACTTTTCATGCAAAAGTGCCCAATTCGGCTTAAAATGCCTTCAGAAGCATTCTTATGATGAGAAATGTCGTTTAAAAGGCATTTCCAGCTCAGAAAAGCATTTTTCAAGCGATTTCAACATTTCAGGTTGGATTTTGACTTTTCATGCAAAAGTGCCCAATTCGGCCTAAAATGCCTTCAGAAGCATTCTTATGATGAGAAATGTCGTTTAAAGGCATTTCCAGCTCAGAAAAGCATTTTTCAAGCGATTCAACATTTCAGGTTGGATTTTGACTTTTCATGCAAAAGTGCCCAATTCGGCCTAAAATGCCTTCAGGAGCATTCTTATGATGAGAAATGTCGTTTAAAGGCATTTCCAGCTCAGAAAAGCCATTTTTCAAGCGATTTCAGCATTTCAGGTTGGATTGTGACTTTTCATGCAAAAGTGCCCAATTCGGCTAAAATGCCTTCAGGAGCATTCTTATGATGAGAAATGTCGTTTAAAGGCATTTCCAGCTCAGAAAAGCATTTTTCAAGCGATTTCAGCATTTCAGGTTGGATTTTGACTTTTCATGCAAAAGTGCCCAATTCGGCCTAAAATGCCTTCAGAAGCATTCTTATGATGAGAAATGTCGTTTAAAGGCATTTCCAGCTCAGAAAAGCATTTTTCAAGCGATTTCAACATTTCAGGTTGGATTTTGACTTTTCATGCAAAAGTGCCCAATTCGGCCTAAAATGCCTTCAAAAGCATTCTTATTGATGAGAAATGTCGTTTAAAGGCATTTCCAGCTCAGAAAAGCATTTTTCAAGCGATTTCAGCATTTCAGGTTGGATTGTGACTTTTCATGCAAAAGTGCCAAACTCGGCCTAAAATGCCTTCAAAAGCATTCTTATGATGAGAAATGTCGTTTAAAGGCATTTCCAGCTCAGAAAAGCATTTTTCAAGCGATTTCAACATTTCAGTTGGATTTTGACTTTTCATGCAAAAGTGCCCAATTCGGCCTAAAAATGCCTTCAGGAGCATTCTTATGATGAGAAATGTCGTTTAAAGGCATTTCCAGCTCAGAAAAGCATTTTTCAAGCGATTTCAACATTTCAGGTTGGATTTTGACTTTTCATGCAAAAGTGCCCAATTCGGCCTAAAATGCCTTCAGAAGCATTCTTATGATGAGAAATGTCGTTTAAAGGCATTTCCAGCTCAGAAAAGCATTTTTCAAGCGATTTCAACATTTCAGGTTGGATTTTGACTTTTCATGCAAAAGTGCCCAATTCGGCCTAAAATGCCTTCAAAAGCATTCTTATGATGAGAAATGTCGTTTAAAGGCATTTCCAGCTCAGAAAAGCATTTTTCAAGCGATTTCAGCATTTCAGGTTGGATTGTGACTTTTCATGCAAAAGTGCCCAACTCGGCCTAAAATGCCTTCAAAAGCATTCTTATGATGAGAAAATGTCGTTTAAAGCATTTCCAGCTCAGAAAAGCATTTTTCAAGCGATTTCAGCATTTCAGGTTGGATTTTGACTTTTCATGCAAAAGTGCCCAATTCGGCCTAAAATGCCTTCAGAAGCATTCTTATGATGAGGAATGTCGTTTAAAGGCATTTCCAGCTCAGAAAAGCATTTTTCAAGCGATTTCAACATTTCAGGTTGGATTTTGACTTTTCATGCAAAAGTGCCCAATTCGGCCTAAAATGCCTTCAGAAGCATTCTTATGATGAGAAATGTCGTTTAAAGGCATTTCCAGCTCAGAAAAGCATTTTTCAAGCGATTTCAGCATTTCAGGTTGGATTGTGACTTTTCATGCAAAAGTGCCCAACTCGGCCTAAAATGCCTTCAAAAGCATTCTTATGATGAGAAATGTCGTTTAAAGGCATTTCCAGCTCAGAAAAGAATTTTTCAAGCGATTTCAACATTTCAGGTTGGATTTTGACTTTTCATGCAAAAGTGCCCAATTCGGCCTAAAATGCCTTCAGGAGCATTCTTATGATGAGAAATGTCGTTTAAAGGCATTTCCAGCTCAGAAAAGCATTTTTCAAGCGATTTCAACATTTCAGGTTGGATTTTGACTTTTCATGCAAAAGTGCCCAATTCGGCCTAAAATGCCTTCAGAAGTATTCTTATGATGAGAAATGTCGTTTAAAGGCATTTCCAGCTCAGAAAAGCATTTTGCAAGCGATTTCAACATTTCAGGTTGGATTTTGACTTTTCATGCAAAAGTGCCCAATTCGGCCTAAAATGCCTTCAAAAGCATTCTTATGATGAGAAATGTCGTTTAAAGGCATTTCCAGCTCAGAAAAGCATTTTTCAAGCGATTTCAACATTTCAGGTTGGATTTTGACTTTTCATGCAAAAGTGCCCAATTCGGCCTCAAATGCCTTCAGGAGCATTCTTATGATGAGAAATGTCGTTTAAAGGCATTTCCAGCTCAGAAAAGCATTTTTCAAGCGATTTCAACATTTCAGGTTGGATTTTGACTTTTCATGCAAAAGTGCCCAATTCGGCCTAAAATGCCTTCAAACGCATTCTTATGATGAGAAATGTCGTTTAAAGGCATTTCCAGCTCAGAAAAGCATTTTTCAAGCGATTTCAGCATTTCAGGTTGGATTTTGACTTTTCATGCAAAAGTGCCCAACTCGGCCTAAAATGCCTTCAAAAGCATTCTTATGATGAGAAATGTCGTTTAAAGCATTTCCAGCTCAGAAAAGCATTTTTCAAGCGATTTCAGCATTTCAGGTTGGATTTTGACTTTTCATGCAAAAGTGCCCAATTCGGCCTAAAATGCCTTCAGAAGCATTCTTATGATGAGAAATGTCGTTTAAAGGCATTTCCAGCTCAGAAAAGCATTTTTCAAGCGATTTCAACATTTCAGGTTGGATTTTGACTTTTCATGCAAAAGTGCCCAATTCGGCCTAAAATGCCTTCAGAAGCATTCTTATGATGAGAAATGTCGTTTAAAGGCATTTCCAGCTCAGAAAAGCATTTTTCAAGCGATTTCAACATTTCAGGTTGGATTTTGACTTTTCATGCAAAAGTGCCCAATTCGGCCTAAAATGCCTTCTAAAGCATTCTTATGATGAGAAATGTCGTTTAAAGGCATTTCCAGCTCAGAAAAGCATTTTTCAAGCGATTTCAGCATTTCAGGTTGGATTGTGACTTTTCATGCAAAAGTGCCCAACTCGGCCTAAAATGCCTTCAAAAGCATTCTTATAATGAGAAATGTCGTTTAAAGGCATTTCCAGCTCAGAAAAGCATTTTTCAAGCGATTTCAACATTTCAGGTTGGATTGTGACTTTTCATGCAAAAGTGCCCAACTCGGCCTAAAATGCCTTCAGGAGCATTCTTATGATGAGAAATGTCGTTTAAAGTCATTTCCAGCTCAGAAAAGCATTTTTCAAGCGATTTCAGCATTTCAGGTTGGATTGTGACTTTTCATGCAAAAGTGCCCAATTCGGCCTAAAATGCCTTCAAAAGCATTCTTATGATGAGAAATGTCGTTTAAAGCATTTCCAGCTCAGAAAAGCATTTTTCAAGCGATTTCAGCATTTCAGGTTGGATTTTGACTTTTCATGCAAAAGTGCCCAATTCGGCTTAAAATGCCTTCAGAAGCATTCTTATGATGAGAAATGTCGTTTAAAGGCATTTCCAGCTCAGAAAAGCATTTTTCAAGCGATTTCAACATTTCAGGTTGGATTTTGACTTTTCATGCAAAAGTGCCCAATTCGGCCTAAAATGCCTTCAGAAGCATTCTTATGATGAGAAATGTCGTTTAAAGGCATTTCCAGCTCAGAAAAGCATTTTTCAAGCGATTTCAACATTTCAGGTTGGATTTTGACTTTTCATGCAAAAGTGCCCAATTCGGCCTAAAATGCCTTCAGGAGCATTCTTATGATGAGAAATGTCGTTTAAAGGCATTTCCAGCTCAGAAAAGCATTTTTCAAGCGATTTCAGCATTTCAGGTTGGATTGTGACTTTTCATGCAAAAGTGCCCAATTCGGCCTAAAATGCCTTCAGGAGCATTCTTATGATGAGAAATGTCGTTTAAAGGCATTTCCAGCTCAGAAAAGCATTTTTCAAGCGATTTCAGCATTTCAGGTTGGATTTTGACTTTTCATGCAAAAGTGCCCAATTCGGCCTAAAATGCCTTCAGAAGCATTCTTATGATGAGAAATGTCGTTTAAAAGGCATTTCCAGCTCAGAAAAGCATTTTTCAAGCGATTTCAACATTTCAGGTTGGATTTTGACTTTTCATGCAAAGTGCCCAATTCGGCCTAAAATGCCTTCAAAAGCATTCTTATGATGAGAAATGTCGTTTAAAGGCATTTCCAGCTCAGAAAATCATTTTTCAAGCGATTTCAGCATTTCAGGTTGGATTGTGACTTTTCATGCAAAAGTGCCAAACTCGGCCTAAAATGCCTTCAAAAGCATTCTTATGATGAGAAATGTCGTTTAAAGGCATTTCCAGCTCAGAAAAGCATTTTTCAAGCGATTTCAACATTTCAGGTTGGATTTTGACTTTTCATGCAAAAGTGCCCAATTCGGCCTAAAATGCCTTCAGGAGCATTCTTATGATGAGAAATGTCGTTTAAAGGCATTTCCAGCTCAGAAAAGCATTTTTCAAGCGATTTCAACATTTCAGGTTGGATTTTGACTTTTCATGCAAAAGTGCCCAATTCGGCCTAAAATGCCTTCAGAAGCATTCTTATGATGAGAAATGTCGTTTAAAGGCATTTCCAGCTCAGAAAAGCATTTTTCAAGCGATTTCAACATTTCAGGTTGGATTTTGACTTTTCATGCAAAAGTGCCCAATTCGGCCTAAAATGCCTTCAAAAGCATTCTTATGATGAGAAATGTCGTTTAAAGGCATTTCCAGCTCAGAAAAGCATTTTTCAAGCGATTTCAGCATTTCAGGTTGGATTGTGACTTTTCATGCAAAAGTGCCCAACTCGGCCTAAAATGCCTTCAAAAGCATTCTTATGATGAGAAATGTCGTTTAAAGCATTTCCAGCTCAGAAAAGCATTTTTCAAGCGATTTCAGCATTTCAGGTTGGATTTTGACTTTTCATGCAAAAGTGCCCAATTCGGCCTAAAATGCCTTCAGAAGCATTCTTATGATGAGAAATGTCGTTTAAAGGCATTTCCAGCTCAGAAAAGCATTTTTCAAGCGATTTCAACATTTCAGGTTGGATTTTGACTTTTCATGCAAAAGTGCCCAATTCGGCCTAAAATGCCTTCAGAAGCATTCTTATGATGAGAAATGTCGTTTAAAGGCATTTCCAGCTCAGAAAAGCATTTTTCAAGCGATTTCAGCATTTCAGGTTGGATTGTGACTTTTCATGCAAAAGTGCCCAACTCGGCCTAAAATGCCTTCAAAAGCATTCTTATGATGAGAAATGTCGTTTAAAGGCATTTCCAGCTCAGAAAAGCATTTTTCAAGCGATTTCAACATTTCAGGTTGGATTTTGACTTTTCATGCAAAAGTGCCCAATTCGGCCTAAAATGCCTTCAGGAGCATTCTTATGATGAGAAATGTCGTTTAAAGGCATTTCCAGCTCAGAAAAGCATTTTTCAAGCGATTTCAACATTTCAGGTTGGATTTTGACTTTTCATGCAAAAGTGCCCAATTCGGCCTAAAATGCCTTCAGAAGCATTCTTATGATGAGAAATGTCGTTTAAAGGCATTTCCAGCTCAGAAAAGCATTTTTCAAGCGATTTCAACATTTCAGGTTGGATTTTGACTTTTCATGCAAAAGTGCCCAATTCGGCCTAAAATGCCTTCTAAAGCATTCTTATGATGAGAAATGTCGTTTAAAGGCATTTCCAGCTCAGAAAAGCATTTTTCAAGCGATTTCAGCATTTCAGGTTGGATTGTGACTTTTCATGCAAAAGTGCCCAACTCGGCCTAAAATGCCTTCAAAAGCATTCTTATAATGAGAAATGTCGTTTAAAGGCATTTCCAGCTCAGAAAAGCATTTTTCAAGCGATTTCAACATTTCAGGTTGGATTGTGACTTTTCATGCAAAAGTGCCCAACTCGGCCTAAAATGCCTTCAGGAGCATTCTTATGATGAGAAATGTCGTTTAAAGTCATTTCCAGCTCAGAAAAGCATTTTTCAAGCGATTTCAGCATTTCAGGTTGGATTGTGACTTTTCATGCAAAAGTGCCCAATTCGGCCTAAAATGCCTTCAAAAGCATTCTTATGATGAGAAATGTCGTTTAAAGCATTTCCAGCTCAGAAAAGCATTTTTCAAGCGATTTCAGCATTTCAGGTTGGATTTTGACTTTTCATGCAAAAGTGCCCAATTCGGCTTAAAATGCCTTCAGAAGCATTCTTATGATGAGAAATGTCGTTTAAAGGCATTTCCAGCTCAGAAAAGCATTTTTCAAGCGATTTCAACATTTCAGGTTGGATTTTGACTTTTCATGCAAAAGTGCCCAATTCGGCCTAAAATGCCTTCAGAAGCATTCTTATGATGAGAAATGTCGTTTAAAGGCATTTCCAGCTCAGAAAAGCATTTTTCAAGCGATTTCAACATTTCAGGTTGGATTTTGACTTTTCATGCAAAAGTGCCCAATTCGGCCTAAAATGCCTTCAGGAGCATTCTTATGATGAGAAATGTCGTTTAAAGGCATTTCCAGCTCAGAAAAGCATTTTTCAAGCGATTTCAGCATTTCAGGTTGGATTGTGACTTTTCATGCAAAAGTGCCCAATTCGGCCTAAAATGCCTTCAGGAGCATTCTTATGATGAGAAATGTCGTTTAAAGGCATTTCCAGCTCAGAAAAGCATTTTTCAAGCGATTTCAGCATTTCAGGTTGGATTTTGACTTTTCATGCAAAAGTGCCCAATTCGGCCTAAAATGCCTTCAGAAGCATTCTTATGATGAGAAATGTCGTTTAAAGGCATTTCCAGCTCAGAAAAGCATTTTTCAAGCGATTTCAACATTTCAGGTTGGATTTTGACTTTTCATGCAAAGTGCCCAATTCGGCCTAAAATGCCTTCAAAAGCATTCTTATGATGAGAAATGTCGTTTAAAGGCATTTCCAGCTCAGAAAATCATTTTTCAAGCGATTTCAGCATTTCAGGTTGGATTGTGACTTTTCATGCAAAAGTGCCAAACTCGGCCTAAAATGCCTTCAAAAGCATTCTTATGATGAGAAATGTCGTTTAAAGGCATTTCCAGCTCAGAAAAGCATTTTTCAAGCGATTTCAACATTTCAGGTTGGATTTTGACTTTTCATGCAAAAGTGCCCAATTCGGCCTAAAATGCCTTCAGGAGCATTCTTATGATGAGAAATGTCGTTTAAAGGCATTTCCAGCTCAGAAAAGCATTTTTCAAGCGATTTCAACATTTCAGGTTGGATTTTGACTTTTCATGCAAAAGTGCCCAATTCGGCCTAAAATGCCTTCAGAAGCATTCTTATGATGAGAAATGTCGTTTAAAGGCATTTCCAGCTCAGAAAAGCATTTTTCAAGCGATTTCAACATTTCAGGTTGGATTTTGACTTTTCATGCAAAAGTGCCCAATTCGGCCTAAAATGCCTTCAAAAGCATTCTTATGATGAGAAATGTCGTTTAAAGGCATTTCCAGCTCAGAAAAGCATTTTTCAAGCGATTTCAGCATTTCAGGTTGGATTGTGACTTTTCATGCAAAAGTGCCCAACTCGGCCTAAAATGCCTTCAAAAGCATTCTTATGATGAGAAATGTCGTTTAAAGCATTTCCAGCTCAGAAAAGCATTTTTCAAGCGATTTCAGCATTTCAGGTTGGATTTTGACTTTTCATGCAAAAGTGCCCAATTCGGCCTAAAATGCCTTCAGAAGCATTCTTATGATGAGAAATGTCGTTTAAAGGCATTTCCAGCTCAGAAAAGCATTTTTCAAGCGATTTCAACATTTCAGGTTGGATTTTGACTTTTCATGCAAAAGTGCCCAATTCGGCCTAAAATGCCTTCAGAAGCATTCTTATGATGAGAAATGTCGTTTAAAGGCATTTCCAGCTCAGAAAAGCATTTTTCAAGCGATTTCAGCATTTCAGGTTGGATTGTGACTTTTCATGCAAAAGTGCCCAACTCGGCCTAAAATGCCTTCAAAAGCATTCTTATGATGAGAAATGTCGTTTAAAGGCATTTCCAGCTCAGAAAAGCATTTTTCAAGCGATTTCAACATTTCAGGTTGGATTTTGACTTTTCATGCAAAAGTGCCCAATTCGGCCTAAAATGCCTTCAGGAGCATTCTTATGATGAGAAATGTCGTTTAAAAGGCATTTCCAGCTCAGAAAAGCATTTTTCAAGCGATTTCAACATTTCAGGTTGGATTTTGACTTTTCATGCAAAAGTGCCCAATTCGGCCTAAAATGCCTTCAGAAGTATTCTTATGATGAGAAATGTCGTTTAAAGGCATTTCCAGCTCAGAAAAGCATTTTGCAAGCGATTTCAACATTTCAGGTTGGATTTTGACTTTTCATGCAAAAGTGCCCAATTCGGCCTAAAATGCCTTCAAAAGCATTCTTATGATGAGAAATGTCGTTTAAAGGCATTTCCAGCTCAGAAAAGCATTTTTCAAGCGATTTCAACATTTCAGGTTGGATTTTGACTTTTCATGCAAAAGTGCCCAATTCGGCCTCAAATGCCTTCAGGAGCATTCTTATGATGAGAAATGTCGTTTAAAGGCATTTCCAGCTCAGAAAAGCATTTTTCAAGCGATTTCAACATTTCAGGTTGGATTTTGACTTTTCATGCAAAAGTGCCCAATTCGGCCTAAAATGCCTTCAAAAGCATTCTTATGATGAGAAATGTCGTTTAAAGGCATTTCCAGCTCAGAAAAGCATTTTTCAAGCGATTTCAGCATTTCAGGTTGGATTGTGACTTTTCATGCAAAAGTGCCAAACTCGGCCTAAAATGCCTTCAAAAGCATTCTTATGATGAGAAATGTCGTTTAAAGGCATTTCCAGCTCAGAAAAGCATTTTTCAAGCGATTTCAACATTTCAGGTTGGATTTTGACTTTTCATGCAAAAGTGCCCAATTCGGCCTAAAATGCCTTCAGGAGCATTCTTATGATGAGAAATGTCGTTTAAAGGCATTTCCAGCTCAGAAAAGCATTTTTCAAGCGATTTCAACATTTCAGGTTGGATTTTGACTTTTCATGCAAAAGTGCCCAATTCGGCCTAAAATGCCTTCAGAAGCATTCTTATGATGAGAAATGTCGTTTAAAGGCATTTCCAGCTCAGAAAAGCATTTTTCAAGCGATTTCAACATTTCAGGTTGGATTTTGACTTTTCATGCAAAAGTGCCCAATTCGGCCTAAAATGCCTTCAAAAGCATTCTTATGATGAGAAATGTCGTTTAAAGGCATTTCCAGCTCAGAAAAGCATTTTTCAAGCGATTTCAGCATTTCAGGTTGGAATGTGACTTTTCATGCAAAAGTGCCCAACTCGGCCTAAAATGCCTTCAAAAGCATTCTTATGATGAGAAATGTCGTTTAAAGCATTTCCAGCTCAGAAAAGCATTTTTCAAGCGATTTCAGCATTTCAGGTTGGATTTTGACTTTTCATGCAAAAGTGCCCAATTCGGCCTAAAATGCCTTCAGAAGCATTCTTATGATGAGAAATGTCGTTTAAAGGCATTTCCAGCTCAGAAAAGCATTTTTCAAGCGATTTCAACATTTCAGGTTGGATTTTGACTTTTCATGCAAAAGTGCCCAATTCGGCCTAAAATGCCTTCAGAAGCATTCTTATGATAAGAAATGTCGTTTAAAGGCATTTCCAGCTCAGAAAAGCATTTTTCAAGCGATTTCAGCATTTCAGGTTGGATTGTGACTTTTCATGCAAAAGTGCCCAACTCGGCCTAAAATGCCTTCAAAAGCATTCTTATGATGAGAAATGTCGTTTAAAGGCATTTCCAGCTCAGAAAAGCATTTTTCAAGCGATTTCAACATTTCAGGTTGGATTTTGACTTTTCATGCAAAAGTGCCCAATTCGGCCTAAAATGCCTTCAGGAGCATTCTTATGATGAGAAATGTCGTTTAAAGGCATTTCCAGCTCAGAAAAGCATTTTTCAAGCGATTTCAACATTTCAGGTTGGATTGTGACTTTTCATGCAAAAGTGCCCAACTCGGCCTAAAATGCCTTCAAAAGCATTCTTATGATGAGAAATGTCGTTTAAAGGCATTTCCAGCTCAGAAAAGCATTTTTCAAGCGATTTCAACATTTCAGGTTGGATTTTGACTTTTCATGCAAAAGTGCCCAATTCGGCCTAAAATGCCTTCAGGAGCATTCTTATGATGAGAAATGTCGTTTAAAGGCATTTCCAGCTCAGAAAAGCATTTTTCAAGCGATTTCAACATTTCAGGTTGGATTTTGACTTTTCATGCAAAAGTGCCCAATTCGGCCTAAAATGCCTTCAGAAGCATTCTTATGATGAGAAATGTCGTTTAAAGGCATTTCCAGCTCAGAAAAGCATTTTGCAAGCGATTTCAACATTTCAGGTTGGATTTTGACTTTTCATGCAAAAGTGCCCAATTCGGCCTAAAATGCCTTCAAAAGCATTCTTATGATGAGAAATGTCGTTTAAAGGCATTTCCAGCTCAGAAAAGCATTTTTCAAGCGATTTCAACATTTCAGGTTGGATTTTGACTTTTCATGCAAAAGTGCCCAATTCGGCCTAAAATGCCTTCAGGAGCATTCTTATTATGAGAAATGTCGTTTAAAGGCATTTCCAGCTCAGAAAAGCATTTTTCAAGCGATTTCAACATTTCAGGTTGGATTTTGACTTTTCATGCAAAAGTGACCAATTCGGCCTAAAATGCCTTCAAACGCATTCTTATGATGAGAAATGTCGTTTAAAGGCATTTCCAGCTCAGAAAAGCATTTTTCAAGCGATTTCAGCATTTCAGGTTGGATTTTGACTTTTCATGCAAAAGTGCCCAACTCGGCCTAAAATGCCTTCAAAAGCATTCTTATGATGAGAAATGTCGTTTAAAGCATTTCCAGCTCAGAAAAGCATTTTTCAAGCGATTTCAGCATTTCAGGTTGGATTTTGACTTTTCATGCAAAAGTGCCCAACTCGGCCTAAAATGCCTTCAAAAGCATTCTTATGATGAGAAATGTCGTTTAAAGCATTTCCAGCTCAGAAAAGCATTTTTCAAGCGATTTCAGCATTTCAGGTTGGATTTTGACTTTTCATGCAAAAGTGCCCAATTCGGCCTAAAATGCCTTCAGAAGCATTCTTATGATGAGAAATGTCGTTTAAAGGCATTTCCAGCTCAGAAAAGCATTTTTCAAGCGATTTCAACATTTCAGGTTGGATTTTGACTTTTCATGCAAAAGTGCCCAATTCGGCCTAAAATGCCTTCAGAAGCATTCTTATGATGAGAAATGTCGTTTAAAGGCATTTCCAGCTCAGAAAAGCATTTTTCAAGCGATTTCAACATTTCAGGTTGGATTTTGACTTTTCATGCAAAAGTGCCCAATTCGGCCTAAAATGCCTTCAAAAGCATTCTTATGATGAGAAATGTCGTTTAAAGGCATTTCCAGCTCAGAAAAGCATTTTTCAAGCGATTTCAGCATTTCAGGTTGGATTGTGACTTTTCATGCAAAAGTGCCCAACTCGGCCTAAAATGCCTTCAAAAGCATTCTTATAATGAGAAATGTCGTTTAAAGGCATTTCCAGCTCAGAAAAGCATTTTTCAAGCGATTTCAACATTTCAGGTTGGATTGTGACTTTTCATGCAAAAGTGCCCAACTCGGCCTAAAATGCCTTCAGGAGCATTCTTATGATGAGAAATGTCGTTTAAAGTCATTTCCAGCTCAGAAAAGCATTTTTCAAGCGATTTCAACATTTCAGGTTGGATTTTGACTTTTCATGCAAAAGTGCCCAATTCGGCCTAAAATGCCTTCAGGAGCATTCTTATGATGAGAAATGTCGTTTAAAGGCATTTCCAGCTCAGAAAAGCATTTTTCAAGCGATTTCAACATTTCAGGTTGGATTTTGACTTTTCATGCAAAAGTGACCAATTCGGCCTAAAATGCCTTCAAACGCATTCTTATGATGAGAAATGTCGTTTAAAGGCATTTCCAGCTCAGAAAAGCATTTTTCAAGCGATTTCAACATTTCAGTTTGGATTTTGACTTTTCATGCAAAAGTGCCCAATTCGGCCTAAAATGCCTTCCGAAGCATTCTTATGATGAGAAATGTCGTTTAAAGGCATTTCCAGCTCAGAAAAGCATTTTTCAAGCGATTTCAACATTTCAGGTTGGATTTTGACTTTTCATGCAAAAGTGCCCAATTCGGCCTAAAATGCCTTCAGAAGCATTCTTATGATGAGAAATGTCGTTTAAAGGCATTTCCAGCTCAGAAAAGCATTTTTCAAGCGATTTCAGCATTTCAGGTTGGATTGTGACTTTTCATGCAAAAGTGCCCAACTCGGCCTAAAATGCCTTCAAAAGCATTCTTATGATGAGAAATGTCGTTTAAAGGCATTTCCAGCTCAGAAAAGCATTTTTCAAGCGATTTCAACATTTCAGGTTGGATTTTGACTTTTCATGCAAAAGTGCCCAATTCGGCCTAAAATGCCTTCAGGAGCATTCTTATGATGAGAAATGTCGTTTAAAGGCATTTCCAGCTCAGAAAAGCATTTTTCAAGCGATTTCAACATTTCAGGTTGGATTTTGACTTTTCATGCAAAAGTGCCCAATTCGGCCTAAAATGCCTTCAGAAGCATTCTTATGATGAGAAATGTCGTTTAAAGGCATTTCCAGCTCAGAAAAGCATTTTGCAAGCGATTTCAACATTTCAGGTTGGATTTTGACTTTTCATGCAAAAGTGCCCAATTCGGCCTAAAATGCCTTCAAAAGCATTCTTATGATGAGAAATGTCGTTTAAAGGCATTTCCAGCTCAGAAAAGCATTTTTCAAGCGATTTCAACATTTCAGGTTGGATTTTGACTTTTCATGCAAAAGTGCCCAATTCGGCCTAAAATGCCTTCAGGAGCATTCTTATTATGAGAAATGTCGTTTAAAGGCATTTCCAGCTCAGAAAAGCATTTTTCAAGCGATTTCAACATTTCAGGTTGGATTTTGACTTTTCATGCAAAAGTGACCAATTCGGCCTAAAAATGCCTTCAAACGCATTCTTATGATGAGAAATGTCGTTTAAAGGCATTTCCAGCTCAGAAAAGCATTTTTCAAGCGATTTCAGCATTTCAGGTTGGATTTTGACTTTTCATGCAAAAGTGCCCAACTCGGCCTAAAATGCCTTCAAAAGCATTCTTATGATGAGAAATGTCGTTTAAAGCATTTCCAGCTCAGAAAAGCATTTTTCAAGCGATTTCAGCATTTCAGGTTGGATTTTGACTTTTCATGCAAAAGTGCCCAATTCGGCCTAAAATGCCTTCAGAAGCATTCTTATGATGAGAAATGTCGTTTAAAGGCATTTCCAGCTCAGAAAAGCATTTTTCAAGCGATTTCATGATTTCAGGTTGGATTTTGACTTTTCATGCAAAAGTGCCCAATTCGGCCTAAAATGCCTTCAGAAGCATTCTTATGATGAGAAATGTCGTTTAAAGTCATTTCCAGCTCAGAAAAGCATTTTTCAAGCGATTTCAGCATTTCAGGTTGGATTGTGACTTTTCATGCAAAAGTGCCCAATTCGGCCTAAAATGCCTTCAAAAGCATTCTTATGATGAGAAATGTCGTTTAAAGCATTTCCAGCTCAGAAAAGCATTTTTCAAGCGATTTCAGCATTTCAGGTTGGATTTTGACTTTTCATGCAAAAGTGCCCAATTCGGCTTAAAATGCCTTCAGAAGCATTCTTATGATGAGAAATGTCGTTTAAAGGCATTTCCAGCTCAGAAAAGCATTTTTCAAGCGATTTCAACATTTCAGGTTGGATTTTGACTTTTCATGCAAAAGTGCCCAATTCGGCCTAAAATGCCTTCAGAAGCATTCTTATGATGAGAAATGTCGTTTAAAGGCATTTCCAGCTCAGAAAAGCATTTTTCAAGCGATTTCAACATTTCAGGTTGGATTTTGACTTTTCATGCAAAAGTGCCCAATTCGGCCTAAAATGCCTTCAGGAGCATTCTTATGATGAGAAATGTCGTTTAAAGGCATTTCCAGCTCAGAAAAGCATTTTTCAAGCGATTTCAGCATTTCAGGTTGGATTGTGACTTTTCATGCAAAAGTGCCCAATTCGGCCTAAAATGCCTTCAGGAGCATTCTTATGATGAGAAATGTCGTTTAAAGGCATTTCCAGCTCAGAAAAGCATTTTTCAAGCGATTTCAGCATTTCAGGTTGGATTTTGACTTTTCATGCAAAAGTGCCCAATTCGGCCTAAAATGCCTTCAGAAGCATTCTTATGATGAGAAATGTCGTTTAAAGGCATTTCCAGCTCAGAAAAGCATTTTTCAAGCGATTTCAACATTTCAGGTTGGATTTTGACTTTTCATGCAAAAGTGCCCAATTCGGCCTAAAATGCCTTCAAAAGCATTCTTATGATGAGAAATGTCGTTTAAAGGCATTTCCAGCTCAGAAAAGCATTTTTCAAGCGATTTCAACATTTCAGGTTGGATTTTTACTTTTCATGCAAAAGTGCCCAATTCGGCCTAAAATGCCTTCAAAAGCATTCTTATGATGAGAAATGTCGTTTAAAGGCATTTCCAGCTCAGAAAAGCATTTTTCAAGCGATTTCAACATTTCAGGTTGGATTTTGACTTTTCATGCAAAAGTGCCCAATTCGGCCTAAAATGCCTTCCGAAGCATTCTTATGATGAGAAATGTCGTTTAAAGGCATTTCCAGCTCAGAAAAGCATTTTTCAAGCGATTCAGCATTTCAGGTTGGATTGTGACTTTTCATGCAAAAGTGCCCAATTCGGCCTAAAATGCCTTCAAAAGCATTCTTATGATGAGAAATGTCGTTTAAAGCATTTCCAGCTCAGAAAAGCATTTTTCAAGCGATTTCAGCATTTCAGGTTGGATTTTGACTTTTCATGCAAAAGTGCCCAATTCGGCTTAAAATGCCTTCAGAAGCATTCTTATGATGAGAAATGTCGTTTAAAGGCATTTCCAGCTCAGAAAAGCATTTTTCAAGCGATTTCAACATTTCAGGTTGGATTTTGACTTTTCATGCAAAAGTGCCCAATTCGGCCTAAAATGCCTTCAGAAGCATTCTTATGATGAGAAATGTCGTTTAAAGGCATTTCCAGCTCAGAAAAGCATTTTTCAAGCGATTTCAACATTTCAGGTTGGATTTTGACTTTTCATGCAAAAGTGCCCAATTCGGCCTAAAATGCCTTCAGGAGCATTCTTATGATGAGAAATGTCGTTTAAAGGCATTTCCAGCTCAGAAAAGCATTTTTCAAGCGATTTCAGCATTTCAGGTTGGATTGTGACTTTTCATGCAAAAGTGCCCAATTCGGCCTAAAATGCCTTCAGGAGCATTCTTATGATGAGAAATGTCGTTTAAAGGCATTTCCAGCTCAGAAAAGCATTTTTCAAGCGATTTCAGCATTTCAGGTTGGATTTTGACTTTTCATGCAAAAGTGCCCAATTCGGCCTAAAATGCCTTCAGAAGCATTCTTATGATGAGAAATGTCGTTTAAAGGCATTTCCAGCTCAGAAAAGCATTTTTCAAGCGATTTCAACATTTCAGGTTGGATTTTGACTTTTCATGCAAAAGTGCCCAATTCGGCCTAAAATGCCTTCAAAAGCATTCTTATGATGAGAAATGTCGTTTAAAGGCATTTCCAGCTCAGAAAAGCATTTTTCAAGCGATTTCAGCATTTCAGGTTGGATTGTGACTTTTCATGCAAAAGTGCCAAACTCGGCCTAAAATGCCTTCAAAAGCATTCTTATGATGAGAAATGTCGTTTAAAGGCATTTCCAGCTCAGAAAAGCATTTTTCAAGCGATTTCAACATTTCAGGTTGGATTTTGACTTTTCATGCAAAAGTGCCCAATTCGGCCTAAAATGCCTTCAGGAGCATTCTTATGATGAGAAATGTCGTTTAAAGGCATTTCCAGCTCAGAAAAGCATTTTTCAAGCGATTTCAACATTTCAGGTTGGATTTTGACTTTTCATGCAAAAGTGCCCAATTCGGCCTAAAATGCCTTCAGAAGCATTCTTATGATGAGAAATGTCGTTTAAAGGCATTTCCAGCTCAGAAAAGCATTTTTCAAGCGATTTCAACATTTCAGGTTGGATTTTGACTTTTCATGCAAAAGTGCCCAATTCGGCCTAAAATGCCTTCAAAAGCATTCTTATGATGAGAAATGTCGTTTAAAGGCATTTCCAGCTCAGAAAAGCATTTTTCAAGCGATTTCAGCATTTCAGGTTGGATTGTGACTTTTCATGCAAAAGTGCCCAACTCGGCCTAAAATGCCTTCAAAAGCATTCTTATGATGAGAAATGTCGTTTAAAGCATTTCCAGCTCAGAAAAGCATTTTTCAAGCGATTTCAGCATTTCAGGTTGGATTTTGACTTTTCATGCAAAAGTGCCCAATTCGGCCTAAAATGCCTTCAGAAGCATTCTTATGATGAGAAATGTCGTTTAAAGGCATTTCCAGCTCAGAAAAGCATTTTTCAAGCGATTTCAACATTTCAGGTTGGATTTTGACTTTTCATGCAAAAGTGCCCAATTCGGCCTAAAATGCCTTCAGAAGCATTCTTATGATGAGAAATGTCGTTTAAAGGCATTTCCAGCTCAGAAAAGCATTTTTCAAGCGATTTCAGCATTTCAGGTTGGATTGTGACTTTTCATGCAAAAGTGCCCAACTCGGCCTAAAATGCCTTCAAAAGCATTCTTATGATGAGAAATGTCGTTTAAAGGCATTTCCAGCTCAGAAAAGAATTTTTCAAGCGATTTCAACATTTCAGGTTGGATTTTGACTTTTCATGCAAAAGTGCCCAATTCGGCCTAAAATGCCTTCAGGAGCATTCTTATGATGAGAAATGTCGTTTAAAGGCATTTCCAGCTCAGAAAAGCATTTTTCAAGCGATTTCAACATTTCAGGTTGGATTTTGACTTTTCATGCAAAAGTGCCCAATTCGGCCTAAAATGCCTTCAGAAGTATTCTTATGATGAGAAATGTCGTTTAAAGGCATTTCCAGCTCAGAAAAGCATTTTGCAAGCGATTTCAACATTTCAGGTTGGATTTTGACTTTTCATGCAAAAGTGCCCAATTCGGCCTAAAATGCCTTAAAAAGCATTCTTATGATGAGAAATGTCGTTTAAAGGCATTTCCAGCTCAGAAAAGCATTTTTCAAGCGATTTCAACATTTCAGGTTGGATTTTGACTTTTCATGCAAAAGTGCCCAATTCGGCCTCAAATGCCTTCAGGAGCATTCTTATGATGAGAAATGTCGTTTAAAGGCATTTCCAGCTCAGAAAAGCATTTTTCAAGCGATTTCAACATTTCAGGTTGGATTTTGACTTTTCATGCAAAAGTGCCCAATTCGGCCTAAAATGCCTTCAAACGCATTCTTATGATGAGAAATGTCGTTTAAAGGCATTTCCAGCTCAGAAAAGCATTTTTCAAGCGATTTCAGCATTTCAGGTTGGATTTTGACTTTTCATGCAAAAGTGCCCAACTCGGCCTAAAATGCCTTCAAAAGCATTCTTATGATGAGAAATGTCGTTTAAAGCATTTCCAGCTCAGAAAAGCATTTTTCAAGCGATTTCAGCATTTCAGGTTGGATTTTGACTTTTCATGCAAAAGTGCCCAATTCGGCCTAAAATGCCTTCAGAAGCATTCTTATGATGAGAAATGTCGTTTAAAGGCATTTCCAGCTCAGAAAAGCATTTTTCAAGCGATTTCAACATTTCAGGTTGGATTTTGACTTTTCATGCAAAAGTGCCCAATTCGGCCTAAAATGCCTTCAGAAGCATTCTTATGATGAGAAATGTCGTTTAAAGGCATTTCCAGCTCAGAAAAGCATTTTTCAAGCGATTTCAACATTTCAGGTTGGATTTTGACTTTTCATGCAAAAGTGCCCAATTCGGCCTAAAATGCCTTCTAAAGCATTCTTATGATGAGAAATGTCGTTTAAAGGCATTTCCAGCTCAGAAAAGCATTTTTCAAGCGATTTCAGCATTTCAGGTTGGATTGTGACTTTTCATGCAAAAGTGCCCAACTCGGCCTAAAATGCCTTCAAAAGCATTCTTATAATGAGAAATGTCGTTTAAAGGCATTTCCAGCTCAGAAAAGCATTTTTCAAGCGATTTCAACATTTCAGGTTGGATTGTGACTTTTCATGCAAAAGTGCCCAACTCGGCCTAAAATGCCTTCAGGAGCATTCTTATGATGAGAAATGTCGTTTAAAGTCATTTCCAGCTCAGAAAAGCATTTTTCAAGCGATTTCAGCATTTCAGGTTGGATTGTGACTTTTCATGCAAAAGTGCCCAATTCGGCCTAAAATGCCTTCAAAAGCATTCTTATGATGAGAAATGTCGTTTAAAGCATTTCCAGCTCAGAAAAGCATTTTTCAAGCGATTTCAGCATTTCAGGTTGGATTTTGACTTTTCATGCAAAAGTGCCCAATTCGGCTTAAAATGCCTTCAGAAGCATTCTTATGATGAGAAATGTCGTTTAAAGGCATTTCCAGCTCAGAAAAGCATTTTTCAAGCGATTTCAACATTTCAGGTTGGATTTTGACTTTTCATGCAAAAGTGCCCAATTCGGCCTAAAATGCCTTCAGAAGCATTCTTATGATGAGAAATGTCGTTTAAAGGCATTTCCAGCTCAGAAAAGCATTTTTCAAGCGATTTCAACATTTCAGGTTGGATTTTGACTTTTCATGCAAAAGTGCCCAATTCGGCTTAAAATGCCTTCAGGAGCATTCTTATGATGAGAAATGTCGTTTAAAGGCATTTCCAGCTCAGAAAAGCATTTTTCAAGCGATTTCAGCATTTCAGGTTGGATTGTGACTTTTCATGCAAAAGTGCCCAATTCGGCCTAAAATGCCTTCAGGAGCATTCTTATGATGAGAAATGTCGTTTAAAGGCATTTCCAGCTCAGAAAAGCATTTTTCAAGCGATTTCAGCATTTCAGGTTGGATTTTGACTTTTCATGCAAAAGTGCCCAATTCGGCCTAAAATGCCTTCAGAAGCATTCTTATGATGAGAAATGTCGTTTAAAGGCATTTTCAGCTCAGAAAAGCATTTTTCAAGCGATTTCAACATTTCAGGTTGGATTTTGACTTTTCATGCAAAAGTGCCCAATTCGGCCTAAAATGCCTTCAAAAGCATTCTTATGATGAGAAATGTCGTTTAAAGGCATTTCCAGCTCAGAAAATCATTTTTCAAGCGATTTCAGCATTTCAGGTTGGATTGTGACTTTTCATGCAAAAGTGCCAAACTCGGCCTAAAATGCCTTCAAAAGCATTCTTATGATGAGAAATGTCGTTTAAAGGCATTTCCAGCTCAGAAAAGCATTTTTCAAGCGATTTCAACATTTCAGGTTGGATTTTGACTTTTCATGCAAAAGTGCCCAATTCGGCCTAAAATGCCTTCAGGAGCATTCTTATGATGAGAAATGTCGTTTAAAGGCATTTCCAGCTCAGAAAAGCATTTTTCAAGCGATTTCAACATTTCAGGTTGGATTTTGACTTTTCATGCAAAAGTGCCCAATTCGGCCTAAAATGCCTTCAGAAGCATTCTTATGATGAGAAATGTCGTTTAAAGGCATTTCCAGCTCAGAAAAGCATTTTTCAAGCGATTTCAACATTTCAGGTTGGATTTTGACTTTTCATGCAAAAGTGCCCAATTCGGCCTAAAATGCCTTCAAAAGCATTCTTATGATGAGAAATGTCGTTTAAAGGCATTTCCAGCTCAGAAAAGCATTTTTCAAGCGATTTCAGCATTTCAGGTTGGATTGTGACTTTTCATGCAAAAGTGCCCAACTCGGCCTAAAATGCCTTCAAAAGCATTCTTATGATGAGAAATGTCGTTTAAAGCATTTCCAGCTCAGAAAAGCATTTTTCAAGCGATTTCAGCATTTCAGGTTGGATTTTGACTTTTCATGCAAAAGTGCCCAATTCGGCCTAAAATGCCTTCAGAAGCATTCTTATGATGAGAAATGTCGTTTAAAGGCATTTCCAGCTCAGAAAAGCATTTTTCAAGCGATTTCAACATTTCAGGTTGGATTTTGACTTTTCATGCAAAAGTGCCCAATTCGGCCTAAAATGCCTTCAGAAGCATTCTTATGATGAGAAATGTCGTTTAAAGGCATTTCCAGCTCAGAAAAGCATTTTTCAAGCGATTTCAGCATTTCAGGTTGGATTGTGACTTTTCATGCAAAAGTGCCCAACTCGGCCTAAAATGCCTTCAAAAGCATTCTTATGATGAGAAATGTCGTTTAAAGGCATTTCCAGCTCAGAAAAGCATTTTTCAAGCGATTTCAACATTTCAGGTTGGATTTTGACTTTTCATGCAAAAGTGCCCAATTCGGCCTAAAATGCCTTCAGGAGCATTCTTATGATGAGAAATGTCGTTTAAAGGCATTTCCAGCTCAGAAAAGCATTTTTCAAGCGATTTCAACATTTCAGGTTGGATTTTGACTTTTCATGCAAAAGTGCCCAATTCGGCCTAAAATGCCTTCAGAAGTATTCTTATGATGAGAAATGTCGTTTAAAGGCATTTCCAGCTCAGAAAAGCATTTTGCAAGCGATTTCAACATTTCAGGTTGGATTTTGACTTTTCATGCAAAAGTGCCCAATTCGGCCTAAAATGCCTTCAGGAGCATTCTTATGATGAGAAATGTCGTTTAAAGGCATTTCCAGCTCAGAAAAGCATTTTTCAAGCGATTTCAACATTTCAGGTTGGATTTTGACTTTTCATGCAAAAGTGCCCAATTCGGCCTAAAATGCCTTCAAAAGCATTCTTATGATGAGAAATGTCGTTTAAAGGCATTTCCAGCTCAGAAAAGCATTTTTCAAGCGATTTCAGCATTTCAGGTTGGATTGTGACTTTTCATGCAAAAGTGCCAAACTCGGCCTAAAATGCCTTCAAAAGCATTCTTATGATGAGAAATGTCGTTTAAAGGCATTTCCAGCTCAGAAAAGCATTTTTCAAGCGATTTCAACATTTCAGGTTGGATTTTGACTTTTCATGCAAAAGTGCCCAATTCGGCCTCAAATGCCTTCAGGAGCATTCTTATGATGAGAAATGTCGTTTAAAGGCATTTCCAGCTCAGAAAAGCATTTTTCAAGCGATTTCAACATTTCAGGTTGGATTTTGACTTTTCATGCAAAAGTGCCCAATTCGGCCTAAAATGCCTTCAAAAGCATTCTTATGATGAGAAATGTCGTTTAAAGGCATTTCCAGCTCAGAAAAGCATTTTTCAAGCGATTTCAGCATTTCAGGTTGGATTGTGACTTTTCATGCAAAAGTGCCAAACTCGGCCTAAAATGCCTTCAAAAGCATTCTTATGATGAGAAATGTCGTTTAAAGGCATTTCCAGCTCAGAAAAGCATTTTTCAAGCGATTTCAACATTTCAGGTTGGATTTTGACTTTTCATGCAAAAGTGCCCAATTCGGCCTAAAATGCCTTCAGGAGCATTCTTATGATGAGAAATGTCGTTTAAAGGCATTTCCAGCTCAGAAAAGCATTTTTCAAGCGATTTCAACATTTCAGGTTGGATTTTGACTTTTCATGCAAAAGTGCCCAATTCGGCCTCAAATGCCTTCAGGAGCATTCTTATGATGAGAAATGTCGTTTAAAGGCATTTCCAGCTCAGAAAAGCATTTTTCAAGCGATTTCAACATTTCAGGTTGGATTTTGACTTTTCATGCAAAAGTGCCCAATTCGGCCTAAAATGCCTTCAAACGCATTCTTATGATGAGAAATGTCGTTTAAAGGCATTTCCAGCTCAGAAAAGCATTTTTCAAGCGATTTCAGCATTTCAGGTTGGATTTTGACTTTTCATGCAAAAGTGCCCAACTCGGCCTAAAATGCCTTCAAAAGCATTCTTATGATGAGAAATGTCGTTTAAAGCATTTCCAGCTCAGAAAAGCATTTTTCAAGCGATTTCAGCATTTCAGGTTGGATTTTGACTTTTCATGCAAAAGTGCCCAATTCGGCCTAAAATGCCTTCAGAAGCATTCTTATGATGAGAAATGTCGTTTAAAGGCATTTCCAGCTCAGAAAAGCATTTTTCAAGCGATTTCAACATTTCAGGTTGGATTTTGACTTTTCATGCAAAAGTGCCCAATTCGGCCTAAAATGCCTTCAGAAGCATTCTTATGATGAGAAATGTCGTTTAAAGGCATTTCCAGCTCAGAAAAGCATTTTTCAAGCGATTTCAACATTTCAGGTTGGATTTTGACTTTTCATGCAAAAGTGCCCAATTCGGCCTAAAATGCCTTCTAAAGAATTCTTATGATGAGAAATGTCGTTTAAAGGCATTTCCAGCTCAGAAAAGCATTTTTCAAGCGATTTCAGCATTTCAGGTTGGATTGTGACTTTTCATGCAAAAGTGCCCAACTCGGCCTAAAATGCCTTCAAAAGCATTCTTATAATGAGAAATGTCGTTTAAAGGCATTTCCAGCTCAGAAAAGCATTTTTCAAGCGATTTCAACATTTCAGGTTGGATTGTGACTTTTCATGCAAAAGTGCCCAACTCGGCCTAAAATGCCTTCAGGAGCATTCTTATGATGAGAAATGTCGTTTAAAGTCATTTCCAGCTCAGAAAAGCATTTTTCAAGCGATTTCAGCATTTCAGGTTGGATTGTGACTTTTCATGCAAAAGTGCCCAATTCGGCCTAAAATGCCTTCAAAAGCATTCTTATGATGAGAAATGTCGTTTAAAGCATTTCCAGCTCAGAAAAGCATTTTTCAAGCGATTTCAGCATTTCAGGTTGGATTGTGACTTTTCATGCAAAAGTGCCCAATTCGGCTTAAAATGCCTTCAGAAGCATTCTTATGATGAGAAATGTCGTTTAAAGGCATTTCCAGCTCAGAAAAGCATTTTTCAAGCGATTTCAACATTTCAGGTTGGATTTTGACTTTTCATGCAAAAGTGCCCAATTCGGCCTAAAATGCCTTCAGAAGCATTCTTATGATGAGAAATGTCGTTTAAAGGCATTTCCAGCTCAGAAAAGCATTTTTCAAGCGATTTCAACATTTCAGGTTGGATTTTGACTTTTCATGCAAAAGTGCCCAATTCGGCCTAAAATGCCTTCAGGAGCATTCTTATGATGAGAAATGTCGTTTAAAGGCATTTCCAGCTCAGAAAAGCATTTTTCAAGCGATTTCAGCATTTCAGGTTGGATTGTGACTTTTCATGCAAAAGTGCCCAATTCGGCCTAAAATGCCTTCAGGAGCATTCTTATGATGAGAAATGTCGTTTAAAGGCATTTCCAGCTCAGAAAAGCATTTTTCAAGCGATTTCAGCATTTCAGGTTGGATTTTGACTTTTCATGCAAAAGTGCCCAATTCGGCCTAAAATGCCTTCAGAAGCATTCTTATGATGAGAAATGTCGTTTAAAGGCATTTCCAGCTCAGAAAAGCATTTTTCAAGCGATTTCAACATTTCAGGTTGGATTTTGACTTTTCATGCAAAAGTGCCCAATTCGGCCTAAAATGCCTTCAAAAGCATTCTTATGATGAGAAATGTCGTTTAAAGGCATTTCCAGCTCAGAAAATCATTTTTCAAGCGATTTCAGCATTTCAGGTTGGATTGTGACTTTTCATGCAAAAGTGCCAAACTCGGCCTAAAATGCCTTCAAAAGCATTCTTATGATGAGAAATGTCGTTTAAAGGCATTTCCAGCTCAGAAAAGCATTTTTCAAGCGATTTCAACATTTCAGGTTGGATTTTGACTTTTCATGCAAAAGTGCCCAATTCGGCCTAAAATGCCTTCAGGAGCATTCTTATGATGAGAAATGTCGTTTAAAGGCATTTCCAGCTCAGAAAAGCATTTTTCAAGCGATTTCAACATTTCAGGTTGGATTTTGACTTTTCATGCAAAAGTGCCCAATTCGGCCTAAAATGCCTTCAGAAGCATTCTTATGATGAGAAATGTCGTTTAAAGGCATTTCCAGCTCAGAAAAGCATTTTTCAAGCGATTTCAACATTTCAGGTTGGATTTTGACTTTTCATGCAAAAGTGCCCAATTCGGCCTAAAATGCCTTCAAAAGCATTCTTATGATGAGAAATGTCGTTTAAAGGCATTTCCAGCTCAGAAAAGCATTTTTCAAGCGATTTCAGCATTTCAGGTTGGATTGTGACTTTTCATGCAAAAGTGCCCAACTCGGCCTAAAATGCCTTCAAAAGCATTCTTATGATGAGAAATGTCGTTTAAAGCATTTCCAGCTCAGAAAAGCATTTTTCAAGCGATTTCAGCATTTCAGGTTGGATTTTGACTTTTCATGCAAAAGTGCCCAATTCGGCCTAAAATGCCTTCAGAAGCATTCTTATGATGAGAAATGTCGTTTAAAGGCATTTCCAGCTCAGAAAAGCATTTTTCAAGCGATTTCAACATTTCAGGTTGGATTTTGACTTTTCATGCAAAAGTGCCCAATTCGGCCTAAAATGCCTTCAGAAGCATTCTTATGATGAGAAATGTCGTTTAAAGGCATTTCCAGCTCAGAAAAGCATTTTTCAAGCGATTTCAGCATTTCAGGTTGGATTGTGACTTTTCATGCAAAAGTGCCCAACTCGGCCTAAAATGCCTTCAAAAGCATTCTTATGATGAGAAATGTCGTTTAAAGGCATTTCCAGCTCAGAAAAGCATTTTTCAAGCGATTTCAACATTTCAGGTTGGATTTTGACTTTTCATGCAAAAGTGCCCAATTCGGCCTAAAATGCCTTCAGGAGCATTCTTATGATGAGAAATGTCGTTTAAAGGCATTTCCAGCTCAGAAAAGCATTTTTCAAGCGATTTCAACATTTCAGGTTGGATTTTGACTTTTCATGCAAAAGTGCCCAATTCGGCCTAAAATGCCTTCAGAAGTATTCTTATGATGAGAAATGTCGTTTAAAGGCATTTCCAGCTCAGAAAAGCATTTTGCAAGCGATTTCAACATTTCAGGTTGGATTTTGACTTTTCATGCAAAAGTGCCCAATTCGGCCTAAAATGCCTTCAAAAGCATTCTTATGATGAGAAATGTCGTTTAAAGGCATTTCCAGCTCAGAAAAGCATTTTTCAAGCGATTTCAACATTTCAGGTTGGATTTTGACTTTTCATGCAAAAGTGCCCAATTCGGCCTCAAATGCCTTCAGGAGCATTCTTATGATGAGAAATGTCGTTTAAAGGCATTTCCAGCTCAGAAAAGCATTTTTCAAGCGATTTCAACATTTCAGGTTGGATTTTGACTTTTCATGCAAAAGTGCCCAATTCGGCCTAAAATGCCTTCAAAAGCATTCTTATGATGAGAAATGTCGTTTAAAGGCATTTCCAGCTCAGAAAAGCATTTTTCAAGCGATTTCAGCATTTCAGGTTGGATTGTGACTTTTCATGCAAAAGTGCCAAACTCGGCCTAAAATGCCTTCAAAAGCATTCTTATGATGAGAAATGTCGTTTAAAGGCATTTCCAGCTCAGAAAAGCATTTTTCAAGCGATTTCAACATTTCAGGTTGGATTTTGACTTTTCATGCAAAAGTGCCCAATTCGGCCTAAAATGCCTTCAGGAGCATTCTTATGATGAGAAATGTCGTTTAAAGGCATTTCCAGCTCAGAAAAGCATTTTTCAAGCGATTTCAACATTTCAGGTTGGATTTTGACTTTTCATGCAAAAGTGCCCAATTCGGCCTAAAATGCCTTCAGAAGCATTCTTATGATGAGAAATGTCGTTTAAAGGCATTTCCAGCTCAGAAAAGCATTTTTCAAGCGATTTCAACATTTCAGGTTGGATTTTGACTTTTCATGCAAAAGTGCCCAATTCGGCCTAAAATGCCTTCAAAAGCATTCTTATGATGAGAAATGTCGTTTAAAGGCATTTCCAGCTCAGAAAAGCATTTTTCAAGCGATTTCAGCATTTCAGGTTGGAATGTGACTTTTCATGCAAAAGTGCCCAACTCGGCCTAAAATGCCTTCAAAAGCATTCTTATGATGAGAAATGTCGTTTAAAGCATTTCCAGCTCAGAAAAGCATTTTTCAAGCGATTTCAGCATTTCAGGTTGGATTTTGACTTTTCATGCAAAAGTGCCCAATTCGGCCTAAAATGCCTTCAGAAGCATTCTTATGATGAGAAATGTCGTTTAAAGGCATTTCCAGCTCAGAAAAGCATTTTTCAAGCGATTTCAACATTTCAGGTTGGATTTTGACTTTTCATGCAAAAGTGCCCAATTCGGCCTAAAATGCCTTCAGAAGCATTCTTATGATGAGAAATGTCGTTTAAAGGCATTTCCAGCTCAGAAAAGCATTTTTCAAGCGATTTCAGCATTTCAGGTTGGATTGTGACTTTTCATGCAAAAGTGCCCAACTCGGCCTAAAATGCCTTCAAAAGCATTCTTATGATGAGAAATGTCGTTTAAAGGCATTTCCAGCTCAGAAAAGCATTTTTCAAGCGATTTCAACATTTCAGGTTGGATTTTGACTTTTCATGCAAAAGTGCCCAATTCGGCCTAAAATGCCTTCAGGAGCATTCTTATGATGAGAAATGTCGTTTAAAGGCATTTCCAGCTCAGAAAAGCATTTTTCAAGCGATTTCAACATTTCAGGTTGGATTTTGACTTTTCATGCAAAAGTGCCCAATTCGGCCTAAAATGCCTTCAGAAGTATTCTTATGATGAGAAATGTCGTTTAAAGGCATTTCCAGCTCAGAAAAGCATTTTGCAAGCGATTTCAACATTTCAGGTTGGATTTTGACTTTTCATGCAAAAGTGCCCAATTCGGCCTAAAATGCCTTCAAAAGCATTCTTATGATGAGAAATGTCGTTTAAAGGCATTTCCAGCTCAGAAAAGCATTTTTCAAGCGATTTCAACATTTCAGGTTGGATTTTGACTTTTCATGCAAAAGTGCCCAATTCGGCCTCAAATGCCTTCAGGAGCATTCTTATGATGAGAAATGTCGTTTAAAGGCATTTCCAGCTCAGAAAAGCATTTTTCAAGCGATTTCAACATTTCAGGTTGGATTTTGACTTTTCATGCAAAAGTGCCCAATTCGGCCTAAAATGCCTTCAAACGCATTCTTATGATGAGAAATGTCGTTTAAAGGCATTTCCAGCTCAGAAAAGCATTTTTCAAGCGATTTCAGCATTTCAGGTTGGATTTTGACTTTTCATGCAAAAGTGCCCAACTCGGCCTAAAATGCCTTCAAAAGCATTCTTATGATGAGAAATGTCGTTTAAAGCATTTCCAGCTCAGAAAAGCATTTTTCAAGCGATTTCAGCATTTCAGGTTGGATTTTGACTTTTCATGCAAAAGTGCCCAATTCGGCCTAAAATGCCTTCAGAAGCATTCTTATGATGAGAAATGTCGTTTAAAGGCATTTCCAGCTCAGAAAAGCATTTTTCAAGCGATTTCAACATTTCAGGTTGGATTTTGACTTTTCATGCAAAAGTGCCCAATTCGGCCTAAAATGCCTTCAGAAGCATTCTTATGATGAGAAATGTCGTTTAAAGGCATTTCCAGCTCAGAAAAGCATTTTTCAAGCGATTTCAACATTTCAGGTTGGATTTTGACTTTTCATGCAAAAGTGCCCAATTCGGCCTAAAATGCCTTCAAAAGCATTCTTATGATGAGAAATGTCGTTTAAAGGCATTTCCAGCTCAGAAAAGCATTTTTCAAGCGATTTCAGCATTTCAGGTTGGATTGTGACTTTTCATGCAAAAGTGCCCAACTCGGCCTAAAATGCCTTCAAAAGCATTCTTATAATGAGAAATGTCGTTTAAAGGCATTTCCAGCTCAGAAAAGCATTTTTCAAGCGATTTCAACATTTCAGGTTGGATTGTGACTTTTCATGCAAAAGTGCCCAACTCGGCCTAAAATGCCTTCAGGAGCATTCTTATGATGAGAAATGTCGTTTAAAGTCATTTCCAGCTCAGAAAAGCATTTTTCAAGCGATTTCAACATTTCAGGTTGGATTTTGACTTTTCATGCAAAAGTGCCCAATTCGGCCTAAAATGCCTTCAGGAGCATTCTTATGATGAGAAATGTCGTTTAAAGGCATTTCCAGCTCAGAAAAGCATTTTTCAAGCGATTTCAACATTTCAGGTTGGATTTTGACTTTTCATGCAAAAGTGACCAATTCGGCCTAAAATGCCTTCAAACGCATTCTTATGATGAGAAATGTCGTTTAAAGGCATTTCCAGCTCAGAAAAGCATTTTTCAAGCGATTTCAACATTTCAGTTTGGATTTTGACTTTTCATGCAAAAGTGCCCAATTCGGCCTAAAATGCCTTCCGAAGCATTCTTATGATGAGAAATGTCGTTTAAAGGCATTTCCAGCTCAGAAAAGCATTTTTCAAGCGATTTCAACATTTCAGGTTGGATTTTGACTTTTCATGCAAAAGTGCCCAATTCGGCCTAAAATGCCTTCAGAAGCATTCTTATGATGAGAAATGTCGTTTAAAGGCATTTCCAGCTCAGAAAAGCATTTTTCAAGCGATTTCAGCATTTCAGGTTGGATTGTGACTTTTCATGCAAAAGTGCCCAACTCGGCCTAAAATGCCTTCAAAAGCATTCTTATGATGAGAAATGTCGTTTAAAGGCATTTCCAGCTCAGAAAAGCATTTTTCAAGCGATTTCAACATTTCAGGTTGGATTTTGACTTTTCATGCAAAAGTGCCCAATTCGGCCTAAAATGCCTTCAGGAGCATTCTTATGATGAGAAATGTCGTTTAAAGGCATTTCCAGCTCAGAAAAGCATTTTTCAAGCGATTTCAACATTTCAGGTTGGATTTTGACTTTTCATGCAAAAGTGCCCAATTCGGCCTAAAATGCCTTCAGAAGCATTCTTATGATGAGAAATGTCGTTTAAAGGCATTTCCAGCTCAGAAAAGCATTTTGCAAGCGATTTCAACATTTCAGGTTGGATTTTGACTTTTCATGCAAAAGTGCCCAATTCGGCCTAAAATGCCTTCAAAAGCATTCTTATGATGAGAAATGTCGTTTAAAGGCATTTCCAGCTCAGAAAAGCATTTTTCAAGCGATTTCAACATTTCAGGTTGGATTTTGACTTTTCATGCAAAAGTGCCCAATTCGGCCTAAAATGCCTTCAGGAGCATTCTTATGATGAGAAATGTCGTTTAAAGGCATTTCCAGCTCAGAAAAGCATTTTTCAAGCGATTTCAACATTTCAGGTTGGATTTTGACTTTTCATGCAAAAGTGACCAATTCGGCCTAAAATGCCTTCAAACGCATTCTTATGATGAGAAATGTCGTTTAAAGGCATTTCCAGCTCAGAAAAGCATTTTTCAAGCGATTTCAGCATTTCAGGTTGGATTTTGACTTTTCATGCAAAAGTGCCCAACTCGGCCTAAAATGCCTTCAAAAGCATTCTTATGATGAGAAATGTCGTTTAAAGCATTTCCAGCTCAGAAAAGCATTTTTCAAGCGATTTCAGCATTTCAGGTTGGATTTTGACTTTTCATGCAAAAGTGCCCAATTCGGCCTAAAATGCCTTCAGAAGCATTCTTATGATGAGAAATGTCGTTTAAAGGCATTTCCAGCTCAGAAAAGCATTTTTCAAGCGATTTCATGATTTCAGGTTGGATTTTGACTTTTCATGCAAAAGTGCCCAATTCGGCCTAAAATGCCTTCAGAAGCATTCTTATGATGAGAAATGTCGTTTAAAGGCATTTCCAGCTCAGAAAAGCATTTTTCAAGCGATTTCAACATTTCAGGTTGGATTTTGACTTTTCATGCAAAAGTGCCCAATTCGGCCTAAAATGCCTTCAAAAGCATTCTTATGATGAGAAATGTCGTTTAAAGGCATTTCCAGCTCAGAAAAGCATTTTTCAAGCGATTTCAACATTTCAGGTTGGATTTTGACTTTTCATGCAAAAGTGACCAATTCGGCCTAAAATGCCTTCAAACGCATTCTTATGATGAGAAATGTCGTTTAAAGGCATTTCCAGCTCAGAAAAGCATTTTTCAAGCGATTTCAGCATTTCAGGTTGGATTTTGACTTTTCATGCAAAAGTGCCCAACTCGGCCTAAAATGCCTTCAAAAGCATTCTTATGATGAGAAATGTCGTTTAAAGCATTTCCAGCTCAGAAAAGCATTTTTCAAGCGATTTCAGCATTTCAGGTTGGATTTTGACTTTTCATGCAAAAGTGCCCAATTCGGCCTAAAATGCCTTCAGAAGCATTCTTATGATGAGAAATGTCGTTTAAAGGCATTTCCAGCTCAGAAAAGCATTTTTCAAGCGATTTCAACATTTCAGGTTGGATTTTGACTTTTCATGCAAAAGTGCCCAATTCGGCCTAAAATGCCTTCAGAAGCATTCTTATGATGAGAAATGTCGTTTAAAGGCATTTCCAGCTCAGAAAAGCATTTTTCAAGCGATTTCAACATTTCAGGTTGGATTTTGACTTTTCATGCAAAAGTGCCCAATTCGGCCTAAAATGCCTTCAAAAGCATTCTTATGATGAGAAATGTCGTTTAAAGGCATTTCCAGCTCAGAAAAGCATTTTTCAAGCGATTTCAACATTTCAGGTTGGATTTTGACTTTTCATGCAAAAGTGCCCAATTCGGCCTAAAATGCCTTCCGAAGCATTCTTATGATGAGAAATGTCGTTTAAAGGCATTTCCAGCTCAGAAAAGCATTTTTCAAGCGATTTCAACATTTCAGTTTGGATTTTGACTTTTCATGCAAAAGTGCCCAATTCGGCCTAAAATGCCTTCAGGAGCATTCTTATGATGATAAATGTCGTTTAAAGGCATTTCCAGCTCAGAAAAGCATTTTTCAAGCGATTTCAACATTTCAGGTTGGATTTTGACTTTTCATGCAAAAGTGCCCAATTCGGCCTAAAATGCCTTCAGAAGCATTCTTATGATGAGAAATGTCGTTTAAAGGCATTTCCAGCTCAGAAAAGCATTTTTCAAGCGATTTCAACATTTCAGGTTGGATTTTTACTTTTCATGCAAAAGTGCCCAATTCGGCCTAAAATGCCTTCAAAAGCATTCTTATGATGAGAAATGTCGTTTAAAGGCATTTCCAGCTCAGAAAAGCATTTTTCAAGCGATTTCAACATTTCAGGTTGGATTTTGACTTTTCATGCAAAAGTGCCCAATTCGGCCTAAAATGCCTTCCGAAGCATTCTTATGATGAGAAATGTCGTTTAAAGGCATTTCCAGCTCAGAAAAGCATTTTTCAAGCGATTTCAGCATTTCAGGTTGGATTGTGACTTTTCATGCAAAAGTGCCCAATTCGGCCTAAAATGCCTTCAAAAGCATTCTTATGATGAGAAATGTCGTTTAAAGCATTTCCAGCTCAGAAAAGCATTTTTCAAGCGATTTCAGCATTTCAGGTTGGATTTTGACTTTTCATGCAAAAGTGCCCAATTCGGCTTAAAATGCCTTCAGAAGCATTCTTATGATGAGAAATGTCGTTTAAAGGCATTTCCAGCTCAGAAAAGCATTTTTCAAGCGATTTCAACATTTCAGGTTGGATTTTGACTTTTCATGCAAAAGTGCCCAATTCGGCCTAAAATGCCTTCAGAAGCATTCTTATGATGAGAAATGTCGTTTAAAGGCATTTCCAGCTCAGAAAAGCATTTTTCAAGCGATTTCAACATTTCAGGTTGGATTTTGACTTTTCATGCAAAAGTGCCCAATTCGGCCTAAAATGCCTTCAGGAGCATTCTTATGATGAGAAATGTCGTTTAAAGGCATTTCCAGCTCAGAAAAGCATTTTTCAAGCGATTTCAGCATTTCAGGTTGGATTGTGACTTTTCATGCAAAAGTGCCCAATTCGGCCTAAAATGCCTTCAGGAGCATTCTTATGATGAGAAATGTCGTTTAAAGGCATTTCCAGCTCAGAAAAGCATTTTTCAAGCGATTTCAGCATTTCAGGTTGGATTTTGACTTTTCATGCAAAAGTGCCCAATTCGGCCTAAAATGCCTTCAGAAGCATTCTTATGATGAGAAATGTCGTTTAAAGGCATTTCCAGCTCAGAAAAGCATTTTTCAAGCGATTTCAACATTTCAGGTTGGATTTTGACTTTTCATGCAAAAGTGCCCAATTCGGCCTAAAATGCCTTCAAAAGCATTCTTATGATGAGAAATGTCGTTTAAAGGCATTTCCAGCTCAGAAAAGCATTTTTCAAGCGATTTCAACATTTCAGGTTGGATTTTTACTTTTCATGCAAAAGTGCCCAATTCGGCCTAAAATGCCTTCAAAAGCATTCTTATGATGAGAAATGTCGTTTAAAGGCATTTCCAGCTCAGAAAAGCATTTTTCAAGCGATTTCAACATTTCAGGTTGGATTTTGACTTTTCATGCAAAAGTGCCCAATTCGGCCTAAAATGCCTTCCGAAGCATTCTTATGATGAGAAATGTCGTTTAAAGGCATTTCCAGCTCAGAAAAGCATTTTTCAAGCGATTCAGCATTTCAGGTTGGATTGTGACTTTTCATGCAAAAGTGCCCAATTCGGCCTAAAATGCCTTCAAAAGCATTCTTATGATGAGAAATGTCGTTTAAAGCATTTCCAGCTCAGAAAAGCATTTTTCAAGCGATTTCAGCATTTCAGGTTGGATTTTGACTTTTCATGCAAAAGTGCCCAATTCGGCTTAAAATGCCTTCAGAAGCATTCTTATGATGAGAAATGTCGTTTAAAGGCATTTCCAGCTCAGAAAAGCATTTTTCAAGCGATTTCAACATTTCAGGTTGGATTTTGACTTTTCATGCAAAAGTGCCCAATTCGGCCTAAAATGCCTTCAGAAGCATTCTTATGATGAGAAATGTCGTTTAAAGGCATTTCCAGCTCAGAAAAGCATTTTTCAAGCGATTTCAACATTTCAGGTTGGATTTTGACTTTTCATGCAAAAGTGCCCAATTCGGCCTAAAATGCCTTCAGGAGCATTCTTATGATGAGAAATGTCGTTTAAAGGCATTTCCAGCTCAGAAAAGCATTTTTCAAGCGATTTCAGCATTTCAGGTTGGATTGTGACTTTTCATGCAAAAGTGCCCAATTCGGCCTAAAATGCCTTCAGGAGCATTCTTATGATGAGAAATGTCGTTTAAAGGCATTTCCAGCTCAGAAAAGCATTTTTCAAGCGATTTCAGCATTTCAGGTTGGATTTTGACTTTTCATGCAAAAGTGCCCAATTCGGCCTAAAATGCCTTCAGAAGCATTCTTATGATGAGAAATGTCGTTTAAAGGCATTTCCAGCTCAGAAAAGCATTTTTCAAGCGATTTCAACATTTCAGGTTGGATTTTGACTTTTCATGCAAAAGTGCCCAATTCGGCCTAAAATGCCTTCAAAAGCATTCTTATGATGAGAAATGTCGTTTAAAGGCATTTCCAGCTCAGAAAAGCATTTTTCAAGCGATTTCAGCATTTCAGGTTGGATTGTGACTTTTCATGCAAAAGTGCCAAACTCGGCCTAAAATGCCTTCAAAAGCATTCTTATGATGAGAAATGTCGTTTAAAGGCATTTCCAGCTCAGAAAAGCATTTTTCAAGCGATTTCAACATTTCAGGTTGGATTTTGACTTTTCATGCAAAAGTGCCCAATTCGGCCTAAAATGCCTTCAGGAGCATTCTTATGATGAGAAATGTCGTTTAAAGGCATTTCCAGCTCAGAAAAGCATTTTTCAAGCGATTTCAACATTTCAGGTTGGATTTTGACTTTTCATGCAAAAGTGCCCAATTCGGCCTAAAATGCCTTCAGAAGCATTCTTATGATGAGAAATGTCGTTTAAAGGCATTTCCAGCTCAGAAAAGCATTTTTCAAGCGATTTCAGCATTTCAGGTTGGATTTTGACTTTTCATGCAAAAGTGCCCAACTCGGCCTAAAATGCCTTCAAAAGCATTCTTATGATGAGAAATGTCGTTTAAAGCATTTCCAGCTCAGAAAAGCATTTTTCAAGCGATTTCAGCATTTCAGGTTGGATTTTGACTTTTCATGCAAAAGTGCCCAATTCGGCCTAAAATGCCTTCAGAAGCATTCTTATGATGAGAAATGTCGTTTAAAGGCATTTCCAGCTCAGAAAAGCATTTTTCAAGCGATTTCAGCATTTCAGGTTGGATTGTGACTTTTCATGCAAAAGTGCCCAATTCGGCCTAAAATGCCTTCAGGAGCATTCTTATGATGAGAAATGTCGTTTAAAGGCATTTCCAGCTCAGAAAAGCATTTTTCAAGCGATTTCAGCATTTCAGGTTGGATTTTGACTTTTCATGCAAAAGTGCCCAATTCGGCCTAAAATGCCTTCAGAAGCATTCTTATGATGAGAAATGTCGTTTAAAGGCATTTCCAGCTCAGAAAAGCATTTTTCAAGCGATTTCAACATTTCAGGTTGGATTTTGACTTTTCATGCAAAAGTGCCCAATTCGGCCTAAAATGCCTTCAAAAGCATTCTTATGATGAGAAATGTCGTTTAAAGGCATTTCCAGCTCAGAAAAGCATTTTTCAAGCGATTTCAACATTTCAGGTTGGATTTTTACTTTTCATGCAAAAGTGCCCAATTCGGCCTAAAATGCCTTCAAAAGCATTCTTATGATGAGAAATGTCGTTTAAAGGCATTTCCAGCTCAGAAAAGCATTTTTCAAGCGATTTCAACATTTCAGGTTGGATTTTGACTTTTCATGCAAAAGTGCCCAATTCGGCCTAAAATGCCTTCCGAAGCATTCTTATGATGAGAAATGTCGTTTAAAGGCATTTCCAGCTCAGAAAAGCATTTTTCAAGCGATTCAGCATTTCAGGTTGGATTGTGACTTTTCATGCAAAAGTGCCCAATTCGGCCTAAAATGCCTTCAAAAGCATTCTTATGATGAGAAATGTCGTTTAAAGCATTTCCAGCTCAGAAAAGCATTTTTCAAGCGATTTCAGCATTTCAGGTTGGATTTTGACTTTTCATGCAAAAGTGCCCAATTCGGCTTAAAATGCCTTCAGAAGCATTCTTATGATGAGAAATGTCGTTTAAAAGGCATTTCCAGCTCAGAAAAGCATTTTTCAAGCGATTTCAACATTTCAGGTTGGATTTTGACTTTTCATGCAAAAGTGCCCAATTCGGCCTAAAATGCCTTCAGAAGCATTCTTATGATGAGAAATGTCGTTTAAAGGCATTTCCAGCTCAGAAAAGCATTTTTCAAGCGATTTCAACATTTCAGGTTGGATTTTGACTTTTCATGCAAAAGTGCCCAATTCGGCCTAAAATGCCTTCAGGAGCATTCTTATGATGAGAAATGTCGTTTAAAGGCATTTCCAGCTCAGAAAAGCATTTTTCAAGCGATTTCAGCATTTCAGGTTGGATTGTGACTTTTCATGCAAAAGTGCCCAATTCGGCCTAAAATGCCTTCAGGAGCATTCTTATGATGAGAAATGTCGTTTAAAGGCATTTCCAGCTCAGAAAAGCATTTTTCAAGCGATTTCAGCATTTCAGGTTGGATTTTGACTTTTCATGCAAAAGTGCCCAATTCGGCCTAAAATGCCTTCAGAAGCATTCTTATGATGAGAAATGTCGTTTAAAGGCATTTCCAGCTCAGAAAAGCATTTTTCAAGCGATTTCAACATTTCAGGTTGGATTTTGACTTTTCATGCAAAAGTGCCCAATTCGGCCTAAAATGCCTTCAAAAGCATTCTTATGATGAGAAATGTCGTTTAAAGGCATTTCCAGCTCAGAAAAGCATTTTTCAAGCGATTTCAGCATTTCAGGTTGGATTGTGACTTTTCATGCAAAAGTGCCAAACTCGGCCTAAAATGCCTTCAAAAGCATTCTTATGATGAGAAATGTCGTTTAAAGGCATTTCCAGCTCAGAAAAGCATTTTTCAAGCGATTTCAACATTTCAGGTTGGATTTTGACTTTTCATGCAAAAGTGCCCAATTCGGCCTAAAATGCCTTCAGGAGCATTCTTATGATGAGAAATGTCGTTTAAAGGCATTTCCAGCTCAGAAAAGCATTTTTCAAGCGATTTCAACATTTCAGGTTGGATTTTGACTTTTCATGCAAAAGTGCCCAATTCGGCCTAAAATGCCTTCAGAAGCATTCTTATGATGAGAAATGTCGTTTAAAGGCATTTCCAGCTCAGAAAAGCATTTTTCAAGCGATTTCAGCATTTCAGGTTGGATTTTGACTTTTCATGCAAAAGTGCCCAACTCGGCCTAAAATGCCTTCAAAAGCATTCTTATGATGAGAAATGTCGTTTAAAGCATTTCCAGCTCAGAAAAGCATTTTTCAAGCGATTTCAGCATTTCAGGTTGGATTTTGACTTTTCATGCAAAAGTGCCCAATTCGGCCTAAAATGCCTTCAGAAGCATTCTTATGATGAGAAATGTCGTTTAAAGGCATTTCCAGCTCAGAAAAGCATTTTTCAAGCGATTTCAACATTTCAGGTTGGATTTTGACTTTTCATGCAAAAGTGCCCAATTCGGCCTAAAATGCCTTCAGAAGCATTCTTATGATGAGAAATGTCGTTTAAAGGCATTTCCAGCTCAGAAAAGCATTTTTCAAGCGATTTCAACATTTCAGGTTGGATTTTGACTTTTCATGCAAAAGTGCCCAATTCGGCCTAAAATGCCTTCAAAAGCATTCTTATGATGAGAAATGTCGTTTAAAGGCATTTCCAGCTCAGAAAAGCATTTTTCAAGCGATTTCAGCATTTCAGGTTGGATTGTGACTTTTCATGCAAAAGTGCCCAACTCGGCCTAAAATGCCTTCAAAAGCATTCTTATAATGAGAAATGTCGTTTAAAGGCATTTCCAGCTCAGAAAAGCATTTTTTCAAGCGATTTCAACATTTCAGGTTGGATTGTGACTTTTCATGCAAAAGTGCCCAACTCGGCCTAAAATGCCTTCAGGAGCATTCTTATGATGAGAAATGTCGTTTAAAGTCATTTCCAGCTCAGAAAAGCATTTTTCAAGCGATTTCAACATTTCAGGTTGGATTTTGACTTTTCATGCAAAAGTGCCCATTCGGCCTAAAATGCCTTCAGGAGCATTCTTATGATGAGAAATGTCGTTTAAAGGCATTTCCAGCTCAGAAAAGCATTTTTCAAGCGATTTCAACATTTCAGGTTGGATTTTGACTTTTCATGCAAAAGTGACCAATTCGGCCTAAAATGCCTTCAAACGCATTCTTATGATGAGAAATGTCGTTTAAAGGCATTTCCAGCTCAGAAAAGCATTTTTCAAGCGATTTCAACATTTCAGTTTGGATTTTGACTTTTCATGCAAAAGTGCCCAATTCGGCCTAAAATGCCTTCCGAAGCATTCTTATGATGAGAAATGTCGTTTAAAGGCATTTCCAGCTCAGAAAAGCATTTTTCAAGCGATTTCAACATTTCAGGTTGGATTTTGACTTTTCATGCAAAAGTGCCCAATTCGGCCTAAAATGCCTTCAGAAGCATTCTTATGATGAGAAATGTCGTTTAAAGGCATTTCCAGCTCAGAAAAGCATTTTTCAAGCGATTTCAGCATTTCAGGTTGGATTGTGACTTTTCATGCAAAAGTGCCCAACTCGGCCTAAAATGCCTTCAAAAGCATTCTTATGATGAGAAATGTCGTTTAAAGGCATTTCCAGCTCAGAAAAGCATTTTTCAAGCGATTTCAACATTTCAGGTTGGATTTTGACTTTTCATGCAAAAGTGCCCAATTCGGCCTAAAATGCCTTCAGGAGCATTCTTATGATGAGAAATGTCGTTTAAAGGCATTTCCAGCTCAGAAAAGCATTTTTCAAGCGATTTCAACATTTCAGGTTGGATTTTGACTTTTCATGCAAAAGTGCCCAATTCGGCCTAAAATGCCTTCAGAAGCATTCTTATGATGAGAAATGTCGTTTAAAGGCATTTCCAGCTCAGAAAAGCATTTTGCAAGCGATTTCAACATTTCAGGTTGGATTTTGACTTTTCATGCAAAA
>NW_027394087.1:22500-30000 GCF_030506205.2 Paramisgurnus dabryanus | reverse complement strand
AATAAGAATCGTCACTACCTCAGTGCAGAGGGACTTTTTCGAGGCATTTGTGTCCGCTCGAGAGGCCTCTCGCTGGGCTCGAGAGGTCATGGGATCCGGTAGCCTATCACCTTGGAGAATCAGCGAGGTGCTCTTCCCTATATACCCGATGGCACCTGTTCGGGCCACCGTCCCCTGCTGGACGGGGCCCGGCTCTGTACCGCCCCAGACAGAGCGCCTTCGTCGGTCACGAAGGCAGGGTCGTGGACCCTGGAAGCGCACGAGCCACCCGACTCGGCTTCCATAGCGGCTGGCGGCCCTGGCCCGCCCGAGACGAAGCGCCTTCGTCGGTCAGACAGATAGGGTCGAGGACCCTGGAAGTGCGAGAGCCACCCGACTCGACTTCCACGGCGGCCCGGAGGCCGGGCCCGTCCCCGTCCGTGCCCGGGGACGGGGCACCTTCGTCGGTCAAACGCGTTGGGTCTTGGACCCTGGAAGTGCACGAGCCACCCAACTCGACTTCCATAGCGGTCGGCGGCCCCGTACCGCCCCAGACAGAGCACCTTCGTCGGTCACGAAGAGAGGGTCTTGGACCCTGGAAGTACACGAGCAACCCAACTCGACTTCCATAGCGGTCGGCGGCCCCGTACCGCCCCAGACAGAGCACCTTCGTCGGTCACGAAGAGAGGGTCTTGGACCCTGGAAGTTCACGAGCAACCCAACTCGACTTCCATAGCGGTCGGCGGCCCTGTCCCGCCCCAGACGATGCACCTTCGTCTGTCACACAGATAGGGTCTTGGACCCTGGAAGCCGTCCCCCTCGACTTCCGTAACGGTCGGCGGCCCTGTCCCGCCGCAGACGGGTCACCACTCCGTCTGTCTGTAGGGTCTTGGACCCTGGAAGCCGCCCCACTCGACTTCCATCGCGGTCGGCGGCCCTGGCCCGCCGCAGACGGGTCGCCACTCCGTCTGTCTGTAGGGTCTTGGACCCTGGAAGCCGCCCCACTCGACTTCCATCGCGGTCGGCGGCCCTGGCCCGCCGCAGACGGGTCGCCACTACCGTCCGTCTATAGGGTCTTGGACCCTGGAAGCCGCCACACTCGACTTCCATCGCGGTCGGCGGCCCTGTCCCGCCGCAGACGGTGTGCCACTCCGTCTGTCACACAGATACATAAGGGTGTCTCGGAACCCCGGACGCCGACCGAGACGAAACGCGTGGGGTCGGTGCGCCCGAGAGGGTAGGGTGCCCCGGGGCCGGCCGCTCGCCCGACCGGCTTCCGGGACTCCTTGACCGCTCGGGAGACCTATCCACGCGCCCGCCCGACCGGCGGCCGGGGGCCCTCGACCGCCACACGCGTACCGACGACCGGGGGGTTTCCGTTTTACGGCCGACGCCGAGATCCTTCGACGGTTCCAACAGGGGTTGTTACGCTTTTGTGTTCGCCCGTGTCTGAGCATATATGGTCGGGTCGAACCTTTGAGGCCGTAGCCTGGAGATCCAGGGCGGATCTTTTCTCACAACACGTGTGTCTTTGAGGCCGTAGCCTAGATCCAGAGACTTTAGGATCTTTTTAGCAGTTTTAAGGCCGTAGCCTTGATCCAGGGCGGATCTTTTGAGCAGTTTTAAGGCCGTAGCCTTGATCCAGGGCGGATCTTTTCACAGGTTTTAAGCCGAAGCGCCTTGATCCAGGGACTTTTGGATCTTTTTTTGCCGTTTTTAGGCCGTAGCCTTGATCCAGGGCGGATCGTTTTGCGGCCGTAGCCGAGTTCCATCACCCAAGGTAGCTTTAGTTTTTAGGCATTAGCCTTGATGATCCAGGGCGGATCGTTTTGCGGCCGTAGCCGAGTTCCATCACCCAAGGTAGCTTTAGTTTTTAGGCATTAGCCTTGATGATCCAGGGCGGATCGTTTTTTCCCATCTTTCGGGTATGAGCTCTTTAATTGTGAGCCTTCGGCCGACACTCGCCCGGGGCGCTGCCTCACATCAGACGCCCTTCGTCCGTTCCAACCGTTCCAGTTCTTTTAACGGTTTTTCGTTCATCGCACACCGACGCGCACAGACCTTTCTTGGGATCTGTCGCAGGGAGGGAGGACGCTGGAGGTCCACTTCGAGGCACCCATCCCTATATACCCGATGGCACCTGTTCAAACGACCGCCCCTTGAGAGAAGGGGCCCTTCCCGTGGCTCGTCCGGGAGGAGGCGCCCGCGTCGGAAGGCGCCGTAAGGTCGGAGACCCTGGAAGTGCACGAGTCACCCGCTTTTACCTCCAGGCCCTCTGTCGTACTTCTCGTGTCCGCTCACGAGACCTCTTTTCGGCTTTATGGAAGTGCACGAGTCACCCGCTTTTGCCTTTTCTGGAAGTGCACGAGTCACCCGCTTTTGCTTCCAGGCCCTCTGTCGTACTTCTCGTGTCCGCTCACGAGACCTCTCTTCGGCCTGGGGGTGCGCCACGTACACCCCCGCGTCCGCATTCGAGTCACCTCTTCGGGCTCATGAGGTAGGGTCGGTGACCCTGGAAGTCAGAGACTTCCAGGCCTTCTGTCGTACACCCTCGCGTCCGCTCACGAGACCTCTCTTCGGCCTGGGGGTGCGCCACGTACACCCTCCCGCGTCCGCTTTCGAGTCACCACTCTGGGCTACGGAGGTAGGGACGTGTGCCCTGGAGGAACCTGACTTCCAGGAGGGAGGGCCGCCCTGTCAGGCCCGCTTTCGAGTCACCCATCTGGGCTAAGGAGGTAGGGACGTGTGCCCTGGAGGAACCAGACTTCCAGGAGGGAGGGCCGCCCTGTCAGGCCCGCTTTCGAGTCACCCATCTGGGCTAAGGAGGTAGGGACGTGTGCCCTGGAGGAACCAGACTTCCAGGAGGGAGGGCCGCCCTGTCAGGCCCGATTTCGAGTCACCCATCTGGGCTAAGGAGGTAGGGACGTGTGCCCTGGAGGAACCAGACTTCCAGGAGGGAGGGCCGCCCTGTCAGGCCCGCTTTCGAGTCACCCATCTGGGCTAAGGAGGTAGGGACGTGTGCCCTGGAGGAACCAGACTTCCAGGAGGGAGGGCCGCCCTGTCAGGCCCGCTTTCGAGTCACCCATCTGGGCTAAGGAGGTAGGGACGTGTGCCCTGGAGGAACCAGACTTCCAGGAGGGAGGGCCGCCCTGTCAGGCCCGATTTCGAGTCACCCATCTGGGCTAAGGAGGTAGGGACGTGTGCCCTGGAGGAACCGGACTTCCAGGAGGGAGGGCCGCCCTGTCAGGCCCGATTTCGAGTCACCCATCTGGGCTAAGGAGGTAGGGACGTGTGCCCTGGAGGAACCGGACTTCCAGGAGGGAGGGCCGCCCTGTCAGGCCCGCCTCGGAGTCACCTCTCTGGGCTAAGGAGGTAGGGACGTGTGCCCTGGAGGAACCAGACTTCCAGGAGGGAGGGCCGCCCTGTCAGGCCCGCCTCGGAGTCACCCATCTGGGCTAAGGAGGTAGGGACGTGTGCCCTGGAGGAACCAGACTTCCAGGAGGGAGGGCCGCCCTGTCAGGCCCGCTTTCGAGTCACCCATCTGGGCTAAGGAGGTAGGGACGTGTGCCCTGGAGGAACCAGACTTCCAGGAGGGAGGGCCGCCCTGTCAGGCCCGATTTCGAGTCACCCATCTGGGCTAAGGAGGTAGGGACGTGTGCCCTGGAGGAACCAGACTTCCAGGAGGGAGGGCCGCCCTGTCAGGCCCGATTTCGAGTCACCCATCTGGGCTAAGGAGGTAGGGACGTGTGCCCTGGAGGAACCAGACTTCCAGGAGGGAGGGCCGCCCTGTCAGGCCCGCTTTCGAGTCACCCATCTGGGCTAAGGAGGTAGGGACGTGTGCCCTGGAGGAACCAGACTTCCAGGAGGGAGGGCCGCCCTGTCAGGCCCGCCTCGGAGTCACCTCTCTGGGCTAAGGAGGTAGGGACGCGTGCCCTGGAGGAACCAGACTTCCAGGAGGGAGGGCCGCCCTGTCAGGCCCGCCTCGGAGTCACCCATCTGGGCTAAGGAGGTAGGGACGTGTGCCCTGGAGGAACCAGACTTCCAGGAGGGAGGGCCGCCCTGTCAGGCCCGCTTTCGAGTCACCCATCTGGGCTAAGGAGGTAGGGACGTGTGCCCTGGAGGAACCAGACTTCCAGGAGGGAGGGCCGCCCTGTCAGGCCCGCCTCGGAGTCACCCATCTGGGCTACGGAGGCAGGGACGCGTGCCCTGGAGGAACCAGACTTCCAGGAGGGAGGGCCGCCCTGTCAGGCCCGCTTTCGAGTCACCCATCTGGGCTACGGAGGTAGGGACGTGTGCCCTGGAGGAACCAGACTTCCAGGAGGGAGGGCCGCCCTGTCAGGCCCGCTTTCGAGTCACCCATCTGGGCTACGGAGGTAGGGACGTGTGCCCTGGAGGAAACGGACTTCCAGGAGGGAGGGCCGCCCTGTCAGGCCCGCCTCGGAGTCACCTCTCTGGGCTAAGGAGGCAGGGACGTGTGCCCTGGAGGAACCAGACTTCCAGGAGGGAGGGCCGCCCTGTCAGGCCCGCTTTCGAGTCACCCGTCTGGGCTACGGAGGTAGGGACGTGTGCCCTGGAGGAACCGGACTTCCAGGAGGGAGGGCCGCCCTGTCAGGCCCGCCTCGGAGTCACCTCTCTGGGCTAAGGAGGCAGAGACGTGTGCCCTGGAGGAACCGGACTTCCAGGAGGGAGGGCCGCCCTGTCAGGCCCGCCTCGGAGTCACCTCTCTGGGCTAAGGAGGCAGGGACGTGTGCCCTGGAGGAACCGGACTTCCAGGAGGGAGGGCCGCCCTGTCAGGCCCGCCTCGGAGTCACCTCTCTGGGCTAAGGAGGCAGAGACGTGTGCCCTGGAGGAACCGGACTTCCAGGAGGGAGGGCCGCCCTGTCAGGCCCGCCTCGGAGTCACCTCTCTGGGCTAAGGAGGCAGGGACGTGTGCCCTGGAGGAACCAGACTTCCAGGAGGGAGGGCCGCCCTGTCAGGCCCGCTTTCGAGTCACCCATCTGGGCTACGGAGGTAGGGACGTGTGCCCTGGAGGAACCGGACTTCCAGGAGGGAGGGCCGCCCTGTCAGGCCCGCCTCGGAGTCACCTCTCTGGGCTAAGGAGGCAGGGACGTGTGCCCTGGAGGAACCGGACTTCCAGGAGGGAGGGCCGCCCTGTCAGGCCCGCCTCGGAGTCACCCATCTGGGCTACGGAGGTAGGGACGCGTGCCCTGGAGGAACCATACTTCCAGGAGGGAGGGCCGCCCTGTCAGGCCCGCCTCGGAGGCCTCCCCTCGGGCAGGGGAGGCAGGGTCGGGGACCCTGGAGGAACCGGACTTCCAGGAGGGAGGGCCGCCCTGTCAGGCCCGCCTCGGAGGCCTCCCCTCGGGCAGGGGAGGCAGGGTCGGGGACCCTGGAGGTGCCGGACCTCCAGGGGGACGGAGGCCGAACCCGTGGCCGGGGAGGGTGAGCCTTGCCGGGCTAGGCTCGCGCGGGTTCGAAGGCCTGGTTCGAGAGGACCCCTTCCCCTATATACCCGATGGCACCTGTTCACACTACTGCCCTTTCGAGAGGGGACCCCGACCGGTCCGCGGCCGGGACGGCGCACCTCGGTCGGCCTCGGCGAGTGGGTCGGGGTGCCTGGAGGTGCGCGAGCGGCCCGCCTGGAAGTGCGCGAGCCACCCGACTCTGGCGGCCGGCGCCCCCGGGCCCGTGCCCGCGGCCGACTCGTCTGACCCGGCATCGTCAAGGTCACCAATACCACGGAGCGTCTACGACGCCCCGTTTCCGAGATATCGGCCAATGAACTGCCGGGCGCCGTATCTCGGCCGGGGAAGGTCCTACGGACTCGGGGCCGGGCTCGTCGGAAAGGTCTCGCCCGGGGCTTTCCGACGAGACCGGCCGCGGGTCCGTGCGACCCCGGGGGCCCGAGATACTTCCGGTCGAAAATTCGAATTTCGTTACCGCGCTGCTCCGGCGCCCCGGGTCCGGGGCCTTCGCCCTTCGGGTGGGTGGCTCCTCCGCGGGGGGCCTTTCGAACGAGCCCACCCGCGCGTCGCTAGCCCTTTCCGGGGCCGAGATACGGCCTACCCCCGCGGGATTTTCCCACGGCCGTTTCTCGGGCGCCTCGGGTCCGGGGCCTTCGCCCTTCGGGTCGGTCGCTATGCCGGAGGGGAGCTTTCGAACGAGCCCTCCCTCGAGTCTCTGGCCCTTTCCCGGGCCGAGATACGGGCGGGTGGTCGCGGAATTTTCGCTCGTCCGGGGCTCCGGCGCCCCTAGCGTCCGCCTCGGAGGTCGCCCGGACGCGCGGCCGGTCTCGTTCGAAAGGTCCGTCCCGGGGCTTTCCGACGAGCCCGGCCTCGGGTCCGTGCGACCCCGCCCGCCGGAGATACGTCCGGTCGAAGCTCGCGGAAATTCCCGCGGCCGTATCTCGGGCGCCTCGGGTCCGGGGCCTTCGCCCTTTGGGTCGGTCGCTCCGCCGGAGGGGGCCTTTCGAACGAGCCTACCCGCGAGCCTCTAGCCCCTTCCCCGGCCGAGATACGGCGGTCTATGCCCGGATTTTCCCACGGCCGTTTCTCGGGCGCCTCGGGTCCGGGGCCTTCGCCCTTCGGGTCGGTCGCTATGCCGGAGGGGAGCTTTCGAACGAGCCTACCCGCGAGCCTCTAGCCCTTTCCCCGGCCGAGATACGGCGGTCCCTCCCCGGATTTTCCCACGGCCGCAGCACGGGCGCCTTTGCTCGGATCGACTCGCCCTTTGGGTCGGTTGCTCTACCGGAGCGGCCCTATCCAACGAGCCAACCCTCGTCTCTCTAACCCTTTCCCCGGCCGAGATACGGCGGTCCCTCCCCGGATTTTCCCACGGCCGCAGCACGGGCGCCTTTGCTCGGATCGACTCGCCCTTTGGGTCGGTTGCTCTACCGGAGCGGCCCTATCCAACGAGCCAACCCTCGTCTCTCTAACCCTAAGCCCGGCCGAGATACGGCGGTCCCTCCCCGGATTTTCCCACGGCCGCAGCACGGGCGCCTTTGCTCGGATCGACTCGCCCTTTGGGTCGGTTGCTCTACCGGAGCGGCCCTATCCAACGAGCCAACCCTCGTCTCTCTAACCCTAAGCCCGGCCGAGATACGGCGGTCCCTCCCCGGATTTTCCCACGGCCGCAGCACGGGCGCCTTTGCTCGGATCGACTCGCCCTTTGGGTCGGTTGCTCTACCGGAGCGGCCCTATCCAACGAGCCAACCCTCGTCTCTCTAACCCTAAGCCCGGCCGAGATACGGCGGTCCCTCCCCGGATTTTCCCACGGCCGCAGCACGGGCGCCTTTGCTCGGATCGACTCGCCCTTTGGGTCGGTTGCCCTACCGGAGCGGCCCTATCCAACGAGCCAACCCTCGTCTCTCTAACCCTAAGCCCGGCCGAGATACGGCGGTCCCTCCGCGGATTTTCCCACGGCCGCAGCACGGGCGCCTTTGCTCGGATCGACTCGCCCTTTGGGTCGGTTGCTCTACCGGAGCGGCCCTATCCAACGAGCCAACCCGCTTCTCTCTAACCC
>NW_027394087.1:5000-12500 GCF_030506205.2 Paramisgurnus dabryanus | reverse complement strand
GGTTCGTTTTGCGGCCGAACGACGCCGGTTCGTTTAGCGGCCGAACGAAGCCGGCTCGTTTAACGGCCGAGGCCAGCCGGGTTCGTCCCTTCCTTGGATGATTTGCCATTCGTAATAAGAATCGTCACTACCTCAGTGCAGAGGGACTTTTTCGAGGCATTTGTGTCCGCTCGAGAGGCCTCTCGCTGGGCTCGAGAGGTCATGGGATCCGGTAGCCTATCACCTTGGAGAATCAGCGAGGTGCTCTTCCCTATATACCCGATGGCACCTGTTCGGGCCACCGTCCCCTGCTGGACGGGGCCCGGCTCTGTACCGCCCCAGACAGAGCGCCTTCGTCGGTCACGAAGGCAGGGTCGTGGACCCTGGAAGCGCACGAGCCACCCGACTCGGCTTCCATAGCGGCTGGCGGCCCTGGCCCGCCCGAGACGAAGCGCCTTCGTCGGTCAGACAGATAGGGTCGAGGACCCTGGAAGTGCGAGAGCCACCCGACTCGACTTCCACGGCGGCCCGGAGGCCGGGCCCGTCCCCGTCCGTGCCCGGGGACGGGGCACCTTCGTCGGTCAAACGCGTTGGGTCTTGGACCCTGGAAGTGCACGAGCCACCCAACTCGACTTCCATAGCGGTCGGCGGCCCCGTACCGCCCCAGACAGAGCACCTTCGTCGGTCACGAAGAGAGGGTCTTGGACCCTGGAAGTACACGAGCAACCCAACTCGACTTCCATAGCGGTCGGCGGCCCCGTACCGCCCCAGACAGAGCACCTTCGTCGGTCACGAAGAGAGGGTCTTGGACCCTGGAAGTTCACGAGCAACCCAACTCGACTTCCATAGCGGTCGGCGGCCCTGTCCCGCCCCAGACGATGCACCTTCGTCTGTCACACAGATAGGGTCTTGGACCCTGGAAGCCGTCCCCCTCGACTTCCGTAACGGTCGGCGGCCCTGTCCCGCCGCAGACGGGTCACCACTCCGTCTGTCTGTAGGGTCTTGGACCCTGGAAGCCGCCCCACTCGACTTCCATCGCGGTCGGCGGCCCTGGCCCGCCGCAGACGGGTCGCCACTCCGTCTGTCTGTAGGGTCTTGGACCCTGGAAGCCGCCCCACTCGACTTCCATCGCGGTCGGCGGCCCTGGCCCGCCGCAGACGGGTCGCCACTCCGTCCGTCTATAGGGTCTTGGACCCTGGAAGCCGCCACACTCGACTTCCATCGCGGTCGGCGGCCCTGTCCCGCCGCAGACGGTGTGCCACTCCGTCTGTCACACAGATACATAAGGGTGTCTCGGAACCCCGGACGCCGACCGAGACGAAACGCGTGGGGTCGGTGCGCCCGAGAGGGTAGGGTGCCCCGGGGCCGGCCGCTCGCCCGACCGGCTTCCGGGACTCCTTGACCGCTCGGGAGACCTATCCACGCGCCCGCCCGACCGGCGGCCGGGGGCCCTCGACCGCCACACGCGTACCGACGACCGGGGGGTTTCCGTTTTACGGCCGACGCCGAGATCCTTCGACGGTTCCAACAGGGGTTGTTACGCTTTTGTGTTCGCCCGTGTCTGAGCATATATGGTCGGGTCGAACCTTTGAGGCCGTAGCCTGGAGATCCAGGGCGGATCTTTTCTCACAACACGTGTGTCTTTGAGGCCGTAGCCTAGATCCAGAGACTTTAGGATCTTTTTAGCAGTTTTAAGGCCGTAGCCTTGATCCAGGGCGGATCTTTTGAGCAGTTTTAAGGCCGTAGCCTTGATCCAGGGCGGATCTTTTCACAGGTTTTAAGCCGAAGCGCCTTGATCCAGGGACTTTTGGATCTTTTTTTGCCGTTTTTAGGCCGTAGCCTTGATCCAGGGCGGATCGTTTTGCGGCCGTAGCCGAGTTCCATCACCCAAGGTAGCTTTAGTTTTTAGGCATTAGCCTTGATGATCCAGGGCGGATCGTTTTGCGGCCGTAGCCGAGTTCCATCACCCAAGGTAGCTTTAGTTTTTAGGCATTAGCCTTGATGATCCAGGGCGGATCGTTTTTTCCCATCTTTCGGGTATGAGCTCTTTAATTGTGAGCCTTCGGCCGACACTCGCCCGGGGCGCTGCCTCACATCAGACGCCCTTCGTCCGTTCCAACCGTTCCAGTTCTTTTAACGGTTTTTCGTTCATCGCACACCGACGCGCACAGACCTTTCTTGGGATCTGTCGCAGGGAGGGAGGACGCTGGAGGTCCACTTCGAGGCACCCATCCCTATATACCCGATGGCACCTGTTCAAACGACCGCCCCTTGAGAGAAGGGGCCCTTCCCGTGGCTCGTCCGGGAGGAGGCGCCCGCGTCGGAAGGCGCCGTAAGGTCGGAGACCCTGGAAGTGCACGAGTCACCCGCTTTTACCTCCAGGCCCTCTGTCGTACTTCTCGTGTCCGCTCACGAGACCTCTTTTCGGCTTTATGGAAGTGCACGAGTCACCCGCTTTTGCCTTTTCTGGAAGTGCACGAGTCACCCGCTTTTGCTTCCAGGCCCTCTGTCGTACTTCTCGTGTCCGCTCACGAGACCTCTCTTCGGCCTGGGGGTGCGCCACGTACACCCCCGCGTCCGCATTCGAGTCACCTCTTCGGGCTCATGAGGTAGGGTCGGTGACCCTGGAAGTCAGAGACTTCCAGGCCTTCTGTCGTACACCCTCGCGTCCGCTCACGAGACCTCTCTTCGGCCTGGGGGTGCGCCACGTACACCCTCCCGCGTCCGCTTTCGAGTCACCACTCTGGGCTACGGAGGTAGGGACGTGTGCCCTGGAGGAACCTGACTTCCAGGAGGGAGGGCCGCCCTGTCAGGCCCGCTTTCGAGTCACCCATCTGGGCTAAGGAGGTAGGGACGTGTGCCCTGGAGGAACCAGACTTCCAGGAGGGAGGGCCGCCCTGTCAGGCCCGCTTTCGAGTCACCCATCTGGGCTAAGGAGGTAGGGACGTGTGCCCTGGAGGAACCAGACTTCCAGGAGGGAGGGCCGCCCTGTCAGGCCCGATTTCGAGTCACCCATCTGGGCTAAGGAGGTAGGGACGTGTGCCCTGGAGGAACCAGACTTCCAGGAGGGAGGGCCGCCCTGTCAGGCCCGCTTTCGAGTCACCCATCTGGGCTAAGGAGGTAGGGACGTGTGCCCTGGAGGAACCAGACTTCCAGGAGGGAGGGCCGCCCTGTCAGGCCCGCTTTCGAGTCACCCATCTGGGCTAAGGAGGTAGGGACGTGTGCCCTGGAGGAACCAGACTTCCAGGAGGGAGGGCCGCCCTGTCAGGCCCGATTTCGAGTCACCCATCTGGGCTAAGGAGGTAGGGACGTGTGCCCTGGAGGAACCGGACTTCCAGGAGGGAGGGCCGCCCTGTCAGGCCCGATTTCGAGTCACCCATCTGGGCTAAGGAGGTAGGGACGTGTGCCCTGGAGGAACCGGACTTCCAGGAGGGAGGGCCGCCCTGTCAGGCCCGCCTCGGAGTCACCTCTCTGGGCTAAGGAGGTAGGGACGTGTGCCCTGGAGGAACCAGACTTCCAGGAGGGAGGGCCGCCCTGTCAGGCCCGCCTCGGAGTCACCCATCTGGGCTAAGGAGGTAGGGACGTGTGCCCTGGAGGAACCAGACTTCCAGGAGGGAGGGCCGCCCTGTCAGGCCCGCTTTCGAGTCACCCATCTGGGCTAAGGAGGTAGGGACGTGTGCCCTGGAGGAACCAGACTTCCAGGAGGGAGGGCCGCCCTGTCAGGCCCGATTTCGAGTCACCCATCTGGGCTAAGGAGGTAGGGACGTGTGCCCTGGAGGAACCAGACTTCCAGGAGGGAGGGCCGCCCTGTCAGGCCCGATTTCGAGTCACCCATCTGGGCTAAGGAGGTAGGGACGTGTGCCCTGGAGGAACCAGACTTCCAGGAGGGAGGGCCGCCCTGTCAGGCCCGCTTTCGAGTCACCCATCTGGGCTAAGGAGGTAGGGACGTGTGCCCTGGAGGAACCAGACTTCCAGGAGGGAGGGCCGCCCTGTCAGGCCCGCCTCGGAGTCACCTCTCTGGGCTAAGGAGGTAGGGACGCGTGCCCTGGAGGAACCAGACTTCCAGGAGGGAGGGCCGCCCTGTCAGGCCCGCCTCGGAGTCACCCATCTGGGCTAAGGAGGTAGGGACGTGTGCCCTGGAGGAACCAGACTTCCAGGAGGGAGGGCCGCCCTGTCAGGCCCGCTTTCGAGTCACCCATCTGGGCTAAGGAGGTAGGGACGTGTGCCCTGGAGGAACCAGACTTCCAGGAGGGAGGGCCGCCCTGTCAGGCCCGCCTCGGAGTCACCCATCTGGGCTACGGAGGCAGGGACGCGTGCCCTGGAGGAACCAGACTTCCAGGAGGGAGGGCCGCCCTGTCAGGCCCGCTTTCGAGTCACCCATCTGGGCTACGGAGGTAGGGACGTGTGCCCTGGAGGAACCAGACTTCCAGGAGGGAGGGCCGCCCTGTCAGGCCCGCTTTCGAGTCACCCATCTGGGCTACGGAGGTAGGGACGTGTGCCCTGGAGGAAACGGACTTCCAGGAGGGAGGGCCGCCCTGTCAGGCCCGCCTCGGAGTCACCTCTCTGGGCTAAGGAGGCAGGGACGTGTGCCCTGGAGGAACCAGACTTCCAGGAGGGAGGGCCGCCCTGTCAGGCCCGCTTTCGAGTCACCCGTCTGGGCTACGGAGGTAGGGACGTGTGCCCTGGAGGAACCGGACTTCCAGGAGGGAGGGCCGCCCTGTCAGGCCCGCCTCGGAGTCACCTCTCTGGGCTAAGGAGGCAGAGACGTGTGCCCTGGAGGAACCGGACTTCCAGGAGGGAGGGCCGCCCTGTCAGGCCCGCCTCGGAGTCACCTCTCTGGGCTAAGGAGGCAGGGACGTGTGCCCTGGAGGAACCGGACTTCCAGGAGGGAGGGCCGCCCTGTCAGGCCCGCCTCGGAGTCACCTCTCTGGGCTAAGGAGGCAGAGACGTGTGCCCTGGAGGAACCGGACTTCCAGGAGGGAGGGCCGCCCTGTCAGGCCCGCCTCGGAGTCACCTCTCTGGGCTAAGGAGGCAGGGACGTGTGCCCTGGAGGAACCAGACTTCCAGGAGGGAGGGCCGCCCTGTCAGGCCCGCTTTCGAGTCACCCATCTGGGCTACGGAGGTAGGGACGTGTGCCCTGGAGGAACCGGACTTCCAGGAGGGAGGGCCGCCCTGTCAGGCCCGCCTCGGAGTCACCTCTCTGGGCTAAGGAGGCAGGGACGTGTGCCCTGGAGGAACCGGACTTCCAGGAGGGAGGGCCGCCCTGTCAGGCCCGCCTCGGAGTCACCCATCTGGGCTACGGAGGTAGGGACGCGTGCCCTGGAGGAACCATACTTCCAGGAGGGAGGGCCGCCCTGTCAGGCCCGCCTCGGAGGCCTCCCCTCGGGCAGGGGAGGCAGGGTCGGGGACCCTGGAGGAACCGGACTTCCAGGAGGGAGGGCCGCCCTGTCAGGCCCGCCTCGGAGGCCTCCCCTCGGGCAGGGGAGGCAGGGTCGGGGACCCTGGAGGTGCCGGACCTCCAGGGGGACGGAGGCCGAACCCGTGGCCGGGGAGGGTGAGCCTTGCCGGGCTAGGCTCGCGCGGGTTCGAAGGCCTGGTTCGAGAGGACCCCTTCCCCTATATACCCGATGGCACCTGTTCACACTACTGCCCTTTCGAGAGGGGACCCCGACCGGTCCGCGGCCGGGACGGCGCACCTCGGTCGGCCTCGGCGAGTGGGTCGGGGTGCCTGGAGGTGCGCGAGCGGCCCGCCTGGAAGTGCGCGAGCCACCCGACTCTGGCGGCCGGCGCCCCCGGGCCCGTGCCCGCGGCCGACTCGTCTGACCCGGCATCGTCAAGGTCACCAATACCACGGAGCGTCTACGACGCCCCGTTTCCGAGATATCGGCCAATGAACTGCCGGGCGCCGTATCTCGGCCGGGGAAGGTCCTACGGACTCGGGGCCGGGCTCGTCGGAAAGGTCTCGCCCGGGGCTTTCCGACGAGACCGGCCGCGGGTCCGTGCGACCCCGGGGGCCCGAGATACTTCCGGTCGAAAATTCGAATTTCGTTACCGCGCTGCTCCGGCGCCCCGGGTCCGGGGCCTTCGCCCTTCGGGTGGGTGGCTCCTCCGCGGGGGGCCTTTCGAACGAGCCCACCCGCGCGTCGCTAGCCCTTTCCGGGGCCGAGATACGGCCTACCCCCGCGGGATTTTCCCACGGCCGTTTCTCGGGCGCCTCGGGTCCGGGGCCTTCGCCCTTCGGGTCGGTCGCTATGCCGGAGGGGAGCTTTCGAACGAGCCCTCCCTCGAGTCTCTGGCCCTTTCCCGGGCCGAGATACGGGCGGGTGGTCGCGGAATTTTCGCTCGTCCGGGGCTCCGGCGCCCCTAGCGTCCGCCTCGGAGGTCGCCCGGACGCGCGGCCGGTCTCGTTCGAAAGGTCCGTCCCGGGGCTTTCCGACGAGCCCGGCCTCGGGTCCGTGCGACCCCGCCCGCCGGAGATACGTCCGGTCGAAGCTCGCGGAAATTCCCGCGGCCGTATCTCGGGCGCCTCGGGTCCGGGGCCTTCGCCCTTTGGGTCGGTCGCTCCGCCGGAGGGGGCCTTTCGAACGAGCCTACCCGCGAGCCTCTAGCCCCTTCCCCGGCCGAGATACGGCGGTCTATGCCCGGATTTTCCCACGGCCGTTTCTCGGGCGCCTCGGGTCCGGGGCCTTCGCCCTTCGGGTCGGTCGCTATGCCGGAGGGGAGCTTTCGAACGAGCCTACCCGCGAGCCTCTAGCCCTTTCCCCGGCCGAGATACGGCGGTCCCTCCCCGGATTTTCCCACGGCCGCAGCACGGGCGCCTTTGCTCGGATCGACTCGCCCTTTGGGTCGGTTGCTCTACCGGAGCGGCCCTATCCAACGAGCCAACCCTCGTCTCTCTAACCCTTTCCCCGGCCGAGATACGGCGGTCCCTCCCCGGATTTTCCCACGGCCGCAGCACGGGCGCCTTTGCTCGGATCGACTCGCCCTTTGGGTCGGTTGCTCTACCGGAGCGGCCCTATCCAACGAGCCAACCCTCGTCTCTCTAACCCTAAGCCCGGCCGAGATACGGCGGTCCCTCCCCGGATTTTCCCACGGCCGCAGCACGGGCGCCTTTGCTCGGATCGACTCGCCCTTTGGGTCGGTTGCTCTACCGGAGCGGCCCTATCCAACGAGCCAACCCTCGTCTCTCTAACCCTAAGCCCGGCCGAGATACGGCGGTCCCTCCCCGGATTTTCCCACGGCCGCAGCACGGGCGCCTTTGCTCGGATCGACTCGCCCTTTGGGTCGGTTGCTCTACCGGAGCGGCCCTATCCAACGAGCCAACCCTCGTCTCTCTAACCCTAAGCCCGGCCGAGATACGGCGGTCCCTCCCCGGATTTTCCCACGGCCGCAGCACGGGCGCCTTTGCTCGGATCGACTCGCCCTTTGGGTCGGTTGCCCTACCGGAGCGGCCCTATCCAACGAGCCAACCCTCGTCTCTCTAACCCTAAGCCCGGCCGAGATACGGCGGTCCCTCCGCGG
>NW_027394086.1:0-46129 GCF_030506205.2 Paramisgurnus dabryanus | reverse complement strand
ATGCCTTCAGGGGCATTCTTATGATGAGAAATGTCGTTTTAAAAGGCATTTCCAGCTCAGAAAAGCATTTTTCAAGCGATTTCAACATTTCAGGTTGGACTGTGACTTTTCGTGCAAAAGTGCCCAATTCGGCCTAAAATGCCTTCAGGGGCATTCTTATGATGAGAAATGTCGTTTAAAGGCATTTCCAGCTCAGAAAAGCATTTTTCAAGCGATTTCAACATTTCAGATAGGACTGTGACTTTTCGTGCAAAAGTGCCCAATTCGGCCTAAAATGCCTTCAGGGGCATTCTTATGATGAGAAATGTCGTTTAAAGGCATTTCCAGCTCAGAAAAGCATTTTTCAAGCGATTTCAACATTTCAGATAGGACTGTGACTTTTCGTGCAAAAGTGTCCAATTCGGCCTAAAATGCCTTCAGGGGCATTCTTATGATGAGAAATGTCGTTTAAAGGCATTTCCAGCTCAGAAAAGCATTTTTCAAGCGATTTCAACATTTCAGATAGGACTGTGACTTTTCGTGCAAAAGTGCCCAATTCGGCCTAAAATGCCTTCAGGGGCATTCTTATGATGAGAAATGTCGTTTAAAGGCATTTCCAGCTCAGAAAAGCATTTTTCAAGCGATTTCAACATTTCAGGTTGGACTTTTGACTTTTCATGCAAAAGTGCCCAATTCGGCCTAAAATGCCTTCAGGGGCATTCTTATGATGAGAAATGTCGTTTAAAGGCATTTCCAGCTCAGAAAAGCATTTTTCAAGCGATTTCAACATTTCAGGTTGGACTGTGACTTTTCGTGCAAAAGTGCCCAATTCGGCCTAAAATGCCTTCAGGGGCATTCTTATGATGAGAAATATCGTTTAAAGGCATTTCCAGCTCAAAAAAGCATTTTTCAAGCGATTTCAACATTTCAGGTAGGACTGTGACTTTTCGTGCAAAAGTGCCCAATTCGGCCTAAAATGCCTTCAGGGGCATTCTTATGATGAGAAATGTCGTTTAAAGGCATTTCCAGCTCAGAAAAGCATTTTTCAAGCGATTTCAACATTTCAAGTTAGGACTGTGACTTTTCGTGCAAAAGTGCCCAATTCGGCCTAAAATGCCTTCAGGGGCATTCTTATGATGAGAAATGTCGTTTAAAGGCATTTCCAGCTCAGAAAAGCATTTTTCAAGCGATTTCAACATTTCAGTTGGACTGTGACTTTTCGTGCAAAAGTGCCCAATTCGGCCTAAAATGCCTTCAGGGGCATTCTTATGATGAGAAATGTCGTTTAAAGGCATTTCCAGCTCAGAAAAGCATTTTTCAAGCGATTTCAACATTTCAGATAGGACTGTGACTTTTCGTGCAAAAGTGCCCAATTCGGCCTAAAATGCCTTCAGGGGCATTCTTATGATGAGAAATGTCGTTTAAAGGCATTTCCAGCTCAGAAAAGCATTTTTCAAGCGATTTCAACATTTCAGATAGGACTGTGACTTTTCGTGCAAAAGTGCCCAATTCGGCCTAAAATGCCTTCAGGGGCATTCTTATGATGAGAAATGTCGTTTAAAGGCATTTCCAGCTCAGAAAAGCATTTTTCAAGCGATTTCAACATTTCAGGTTGGACTGTGACTTTTCGTGCAAAAGTGCCCAATTCGGCCTAAAATGCCTTCAGGGGCATTCTTATGATGAGAAATGTCGTTTTAAAGGCATTTCCAGCTCAGAAAAGCATTTTTCAAGCGATTTCAACATTTCAGGTAGGACTGTGACTTTTCGTGCAAAAGTGCCCAATTCGGCCTAAAATGCCTTCAGGGGCATTCTTATGATGAGAAATGTCGTTTAAAGGCATTTCCAGCTCAGAAAAGCATTTTTCAAGCGATTTCAACATTTCAGGTTGGACTGTGACTTTTCGTGCAAAAGTGCCCAATTCGGCCTAAAATGCCTTCAGGGGCATTCTTATGATGAGAAATGTTCGTTTAAAGGCATTTCCAGCTCAGAAAAGCATTTTTCAAGCGATTTCAACATTTCAGGTTGGACTGTGACTTTTCGTGCAAAAGTGCCCAATTCGGCCTAAAATGCCTTCAGGGGCATTCTTATGATGAGAAATGTCGTTTAAAGGCATTTCCAGCTCAGAAAAGCATTTTTCAAGCGATTTCAACATTTCAGATAGGACTGTGACTTTTCGTGCAAAAGTGCCCAATTCGGCCTAAAATGCCTTCAGGGGCATTCTTATGATGAGAAATGTCGTTTAAAGGCATTTCCAGCTCAGAAAAGCATTTTTCAAGCGATTTCAACATTTCAGGTTGGACTGTGACTTTTCGTGCAAAAGTGCCGAATTCGGCCTAAAATGCCTTCAGGGGCATTCTTGTGATGAGAAATGTCGTTTAAAGGCATTTCCAGCTCAGAAAAGCATTTTTCAAGCGATTTCAACATTTCAGATAGGACTGTGACTTTTCGTGCAAAAGTGCCCAATTCGGCCTAAAATGCCTTCAGGGGCATTCTTATGATGAGAAATGTCGTTTAAAGGCATTTCCAGCTCAGAAAAGCATTTTTCAAGCGATTTCAACATTTCAGGTTGGACTGTGACTTTTCGTGCAAAAGTGCCGAATTCTGCCTAAAATGCCTTCGGGGGCATTCTTATGATGAGAAATGTCGTTTAAAGGCATTTCCAGCTCAGAAAAGCATTTTTCAAGCGATTTCAACATTTCAGATAGGACTGTGACTTTTCGTGCAAAAGTGCCCAATTCGGCCTAAAATGCCTTCAGGGGCATTCTTATGATGAGAAATGTCGTTTAAAGGCATTTCCAGCTCAGAAAAGCATTTTTCAAGCGATTTCAACATTTCAGGTTGGACTGTGACTTTTCGTGCAAAAGTGCCCAATTCGGCCTAAAATGCCTTCAGGGGCATTCTTATGATGAGAAATGTCGTTTAAAGGCATTTCCAGCTCAGAAAAGCATTTTTCAAGCGATTTCAACATTTCAGGTTGGACTGTGACTTTTCGTGCAAAAGTGCCGAATTCTGCCTAAAATGCCTTCAGGGGCATTCTTATGATGAGAAATGTCGTTTTAAAGGCATTTCCAGCTCAGAAAAGCATTTTTCAAGCGATTTCAACATTTCAGATAGGACTGTGACTTTTCGTGCAAAAGTGCCCAATTCGGCCTAAAATGCCTTCAGGGGCATTCTTATGATGAGAAATGTCGTTTAAAGGCATTTCCAGCTCAGAAAAGCATTTTTCAAGCGATTTCAACATTTCAGGTTGGACTGTGACTTTTCGTGCAAAAGTGCCCAATTCGGCCTAAAATGCCTTCAGGGGCATTCTTATGATGAGAAATGTCGTTTAAAGGCATTTCCAGCTCAGAAAAGCATTTTTCAAGCGATTTCAACATTTCAGATAGGACTGTGACTTTTCGTGCAAAAGTGCCCAATTCGGCCTAAAATGCCTTCAGGGGCATTCTTATGATGAGAAATGTCGTTTAAAGGCATTTCCAGCTCAGAAAAGCATTTTTCAAGCGATTTCAACATTTCAGGTTGGACTGTGACTTTTCGTGCAAAAGTGCCCAATTCGGCCTAAAATGCCTTCAGGGGCATTCTTATGATGAGAAATGTCGTTTAAAGGCATTTCCAGCTCAGAAAAGCATTTTTTCAAGCGATTTCAACATTTCAGGTTGGACTGTGACTTTTCGTGCAAAAGTGCCCAATTCGGCCTAAAATGCCTTCAGGGGCATTCTTATGATGAGAAATGTCGTTTAAAGGCATTTCCAGCTCAGAAAAGCATTTTTCAAGCGATTTCAACATTTCAGATAGGACTGTGACTTTTCGTGCAAAAGTGCCCAATTCGGCCTAAAATGCCTTCAGGGGCATTCTTATGATGAGAAATGTCGTTTAAAGGCATTTCCAGCTCAGAAAAGCATTTTTCAAGCGATTTCAACATTTCAGATAGGACTGTGACTTTTCGTGCAAAAGTGTCCAATTCGGCCTAAAATGCCTTCAGGGGCATTCTTATGATGAGAAATGTCGTTTAAAGGCATTTCCAGCTCAGAAAAGCATTTTTCAAGCGATTTCAACATTTCAGATAGGACTGTGACTTTTCGTGCAAAAGTGCCCAATTCGGCCTAAAATGCCTTCAGGGGCATTCTTATGATGAGAAATGTCGTTTAAAGGCATTTCCAGCTCAGAAAAGCATTTTTCAAGCGATTTCAACATTTCAGGTTGGATTTTGACTTTTCATGCAAAAGTGCCCAATTCGGCCTAAAATGCCTTCAGGGGCATTCTTATGATGAGAAATGTCGTTTAAAGGCATTTCCAGCTCAGAAAAGCATTTTTCAAGCGATTTCAACATTTCAGGTTGGACTGTGACTTTTCGTGCAAAAGTGCCCAATTCGGCCTAAAATGCCTTCAGGGGCATTCTTATGATGAGAAATATCGTTTAAAGGCATTTCCAGCTCAAAAAAGCATTTTTCAAGCGATTTCAACATTTCAGGTAGGACTGTGACTTTTCGTGCAAAAGTGCCCAATTCGGCCTAAAATGCCTTCAGGGGCATTCTTATGATGAGAAATGTCGTTTAAAGGCATTTCCAGCTCAGAAAAGCATTTTTCAAGCGATTTCAACATTTCAAGTTAGACTGTGACTTTTCGTGCAAAAGTGCCCAATTCGGCCCTAAAATGCCTTCAGGGGCATTCTTATGATGAGAAATGTCGTTTAAAGGCATTTCCAGCTCAGAAAAGCATTTTTCAAGCGATTTCAACATTTCAGGTTGGACTGTGACTTTTCGTGCAAAAGTGCCCAATTCGGCCTAAAATGCCTTCAGGGGCATTCTTATGATGAGAAATGTCGTTTAAAGGCATTTCCAGCTCAGAAAAGCATTTTTCAAGCGATTTCAACATTTCAGATAGGACTGTGACTTTTCGTGCAAAAGTGCCCAATTCGGCCTAAAATGCCTTCAGGGGCATTCTTATGATGAGAAATGTCGTTTAAAGGCATTTCCAGCTCAGAAAAGCATTTTTCAAGCGATTTCAACATTTCAGATAGGACTGTGACTTTTCGTGCAAAAGTGCCCAATTCGGCCTAAAATGCCTTCAGGGGCATTCTTATGATGAGAAATGTCGTTTAAAGGCATTTCCAGCTCAGAAAAGCATTTTTCAAGCGATTTCAACATTTCAGGTTGGACTGTGACTTTTCGTGCAAAAGTGCCCAATTCGGCCTAAAATGCCTTCAGGGGCATTCTTATGATGAGAAATGTCGTTTAAAGGCATTTCCAGCTCAGAAAAGCATTTTTCAAGCGATTTCAACATTTCAGGTAGGACTGTGACTTTTCGTGCAAAAGTGCCCAATTCGGCCTAAAATGCCTTCAGGGGCATTCTTATGATGAGAAATGTCGTTTAAAGGCATTTCCAGCTCAGAAAAGCATTTTTCAAGCGATTTCAACATTTCAGGTTAGACTGTGACTTTTCGTGCAAAAGTGCCCAATTCGGCCTAAAATGCCTTCAGGGGCATTCTTATTATGAGAAATGTCGTTTAAAGGCATTTCCAGCTCAGAAAAGCATTTTTCAAGCGATTTCAACATTTCAGGTTGGATTTTGACTTTTCATGCAAAAGTGCCCAATTCGGCCTAAAATGCCTTCAGAAGCATTCTTATGATGAGAAATGTCGTTTAAAGGCATTTCCAGCTCAGAAAAGCATTTTTCAAGCGATTTCAACATTTCAGGTTGGATTGTGACTATTTCTGCAAAAGTGCCCAATTCGGCCTAAAATGCCTTCAGGAGCATTCTTATGATGAGAAATGTCGTTTAAAGGCATTTCCAGCTCAGAAAAGCATTTTTCAAGCGATTTCAACATTTCAGGTTGGATTTTGACTTTTCATGCAAAAGTGCCCAATTCGGCCTAAAATGCCTTCAGAAGCATTCTTATGATGAGAAATGTCGTTTAAAGGCATTTCCAGCTCAGAAAAGCATTTTTCAAGCGATTTCAACATTTCAGGTTGGATTTTGACTTTTCATGCAAAAGTGCCCAATTCGGCCTAAAATGCCTTCAGAAGCATTCTTATGATGAGAAATGTCGTTTAAAGGCATTTCCAGCTCAGAAAAGCATTTTTCAAGCGATTTCAGCATTTCAGGTTGGATTGTGACTATTTCTGCAAAAGTGCCCAATTCGGCCTAAAATGCCTTCAGGAGCATTCTTATGATGAGAAATGTCGTTTAAAGGCATTTCCAGCTCAGAAAAGCATTTTTCAAGCGATTTCAACATTTCAGGTTGGATTTTGACTTTTCATGCAAAAGTGCCCAATTCGGCCTAAAATGCCTTCAGAAGCATTCTTATGATGAGAAATGTCGTTTAAAGGCATTTCCAGCTCAGAAAAGATTTTTTCAAGCGATTTCAGCATTTCAGGTTGGATTGTGACTATTTCTGCAAAAGTGCCCAATTCGGCCTAAAATGCCTTCAGGAGCATTCTTATGATGAGAAATGTCGTTTAAAGGCATTTCCAGCTCAGAAAAGCATTTTTCAAGCGATTTCAGCATTTCAGGTTGGATTGTGACTATTTCTGCAAAAGTGCCCAATTCGGCCTAAAATGCCTTCAGGAGCATTCTTATGATGAGAAATGTCGTTTAAAGGCATTTCCAGCTCAGAAAAGCATTTTTCAAGCGATTTCAGCATTTCAGGTTGGATTGTGACTATTTCTGCAAAAGTGCCCAATTCGGCCTAAAATGCCTTCAGGAGCATTCTTATGATGAGAAATGTCGTTTAAAGGCATTTCCAGCTCAGAAAAGCATTTTTCAAGCGATTTCAACATTTCAGGTTGGATTTTGACTTTTCATGCAAAAGTGCCCAATTCGGCCTAAAATGCCTTCAGGGGCATTCTTATGATGAGAAATGTCGTTTAAAGGCATTTCCAGCTCAGAAAAGCATTTTTCAAGCGATTTCAACATTTCAGGTTGGACTGTGACTTTTCGTGCAAAAGTGCCCAATTCGGCCTAAAATGCCTTCAGGGGCATTCTTATGATGAGAAATGTCGTTTAAAGGCATTTCCAGCTCAGAAAAGCATTTTTCAAGCGATTTCAACATTTCAGATAGGACTGTGACTTTTCGTGCAAAAGTGCCCAATTCGGCCTAAAATGCCTTCAGGGGCATTCTTATGATGAGAAATGTCGTTTAAAGGCATTTCCAGCTCAGAAAAGCATTTTTCAAGCGATTTCAACATTTCAGATAGGACTGTGACTTTTCGTGCAAAAGTGCCCAATTCGGCCTAAAATGCCTTCAGGGGCATTCTTATGATGAGAAATGTCGTTTAAAGGCATTTCCAGCTCAGAAAAGCATTTTTCAAGCGATTTCAACATTTCAGGTTGGACTGTGACTTTTCGTGCAAAAGTGCCCAATTCGGCCTAAAATGCCTTCAGGGGCATTCTTATGATGAGAAATGTCGTTTAAAGGCATTTCCAGCTCAGAAAAGCATTTTTCAAGCGATTTCAACATTTCAGGTAGGACTGTGACTTTTCGTGCAAAAGTGCCCAATTCGGCCTAAAATGCCTTCAGGGGCATTCTTATGATGAGAAATGTCGTTTAAAGGCATTTCCAGCTCAGAAAAGCATTTTTCAAGCGATTTCAACATTTCAGGTTAGACTGTGACTTTTCGTGCAAAAGTGCCCAATTCGGCCTAAAATGCCTTCAGGGGCATTCTTATGATGAGAAATGTCGTTTAAAGGCATTTTCAGCTCAGAAAAGCATTTTTCAAGCGATTTCAACATTTCAGGTTGGACTGTGACTTTTCGTGCAAAAGTGCCCAATTCGGCCTAAAATGCCTTCAGGGGCATTCTTATGATGAGAAATTTCGTTTAAAGGCATTTCCAGCTCAGAAAAGCATTTTTCAAGCGATTTCAACATTTCAGGTTGGATTGTGACTATTTCTGCAAAAGTGCCCAATTCGGCCTAAAATGCCTTCAGGAGCATTCTTATGATGAGAAATGTCGTTTAAAGGCATTTCCAGCTCAGAAAAGCATTTTTCAAGCGATTTCAACATTTCAGGTTGGATTTTGACTTTTCATGCAAAAGTGCCCAATTCGGCCTAAAATGCCTTCAGAAGCATTCTTATGATGAGAAATGTCGTTTAAAGGCATTTCCAGCTCAGAAAAGCATTTTTCAAGCGATTTCAACATTTCAGGTTGGATTTTGACTTTTCATGCAAAAGTGCCCAATTCGGCCTAAAATGCCTTCAGAAGCATTCTTATGATGAGAAATGTCGTTTAAAGGCATTTCCAGCTCAGAAAAGCATTTTTCAAGCGATTTCAGCATTTCAGGTTGGATTGTGACTATTTCTGCAAAAGTGCCCAATTCGGCCTAAAATGCCTTCAGGAGCATTCTTATGATGAGAAATGTCGTTTAAAGGCATTTCCAGCTCAGAAAAGCATTTTTCAAGCGATTTCAACATTTCAGGTTGGATTTTGACTTTTCATGCAAAAGTGCCCAATTCGGCCTAAAATGCCTTCAGAAGCATTCTTATGATGAGAAATGTCGTTTAAAGGCATTTCCAGCTCAGAAAAGATTTTTTCAAGCGATTTCAGCATTTCAGGTTGGATTGTGACTATTTCTGCAAAAGTGCCCAATTCGGCCTAAAATGCCTTCAGGAGCATTCTTATGATGAGAAATGTCGTTTAAAGGCATTTCCAGCTCAGAAAAGCATTTTTCAAGCGATTTCAGCATTTCAGGTTGGATTGTGACTATTTCTGCAAAAGTGCCCAATTCGGCCTAAAATGCCTTCAGGAGCATTCTTATGATGAGAAATGTCGTTTAAAGGCATTTCCAGCTCAGAAAAGCATTTTTCAAGCGATTTCAGCATTTCAGGTTGGATTGTGACTATTTCTGCAAAAGTGCCCAATTCGGCCTAAAATGCCTTCAGGAGCATTCTTATGATGAGAAATGTCGTTTAAAGGCATTTCCAGCTCAGAAAAGCATTTTTCAAGCGATTTCAACATTTCAGGTTGGATTTTGACTTTTCATGCAAAAGTGCCCAATTCGGCCTAAAATGCCTTCAGGGGCATTCTTATGATGAGAAATGTCGTTTAAAGGCATTTCCAGCTCAGAAAAGCATTTTTCAAGCGATTTCAACATTTCAGGTTGGACTGTGACTTTTCGTGCAAAAGTGCCCAATTCGGCCTAAAATGCCTTCAGGGGCATTCTTATGATGAGAAATGTCGTTTAAAGGCATTTCCAGCTCAGAAAAGCATTTTTCAAGCGATTTCAACATTTCAGATAGGACTGTGACTTTTCGTGCAAAAGTGCCCAATTCGGCCTAAAATGCCTTCAGGGGCATTCTTATGATGAGAAATGTCGTTTAAAGGCATTTCCAGCTCAGAAAAGCATTTTTCAAGCGATTTCAACATTTCAGGTTAGACTGTGACTTTTCGTGCAAAAGTGCCCAATTCGGCCTAAAATGCCTTCAGGGGCATTCTTATGATGAGAAATGTCGTTTAAAGGCATTTTCAGCTCAGAAAAGCATTTTTCAAGCGATTTCAACATTTCAGGTTGGACTGTGACTTTTCGTGCAAAAGTGCCCAATTCGGCCTAAAATGCCTTCAGGGGCATTCTTATGATGAGAAATTTCGTTTAAAGGCATTTCCAGCTCAGAAAAGCATTTTTCAAGCGATTTCAACATTTCAGGTTGGACTGTGACTTTTCGTGCAAAAGTGCCCAATTCGGCCTAAAATGCCTTCAGGGGCATTCTTATGATGAGAAATGTCGTTTAAAGGCATTTCCAGCTCAGAAAAGCATTTTTCAAGCGATTTCAACATTTCAGGTTGGACTGTGACTTTTCGTGCAAAAGTGCCCAATTCGGCCTAAAATGCCTTCAGGGGCATTCTTATGATGAGAAATGTCGTTTAAAGGCATTTCCAGCTCAGAAAAGCATTTTTCAAGCGATTTCAACATTTCAGGTTGGACTGTGACTTTTCGTGCAAAAGTGCCCAATTCGGACTAAAATGCCTTCAGGGGCATTCTTATGATGAGAAATGTCGTTTAAAGGCATTTCCAGCTCAGAAAAGCATTTTTCAAGCGATTTCAACATTTCAGGTAGGACTGTGACTTTTCGTGCAAAAGTGCCCAATTCGGCCTAAAATGCCTTCAGGGGCATTCTTATGATGAGAAATGTCGTTTAAAGGCATTTCCAGCTCAGAAAAGCATTTTTCAAGCGATTTCAACATTTCAGGTTGGACTGCGACTTTTCGTGCAAAAGTGCCCAATTCGGCCTAAAATGCCTTCAGGGGCATTCTTATGATGAGAAATGTCGTTTAAAGGCATTTCCAGCTCAGAAAAGCATTTTTCAAGCGATTTCAACATTTCAGGTTGGACTGTGACTTTTCGTGCAAAAGTGCCCAATTCGGCCTAAAATGCCTTCAGGGGCATTCTTATGATGAGAAATGTCGTTTAAAGGCATTTCCAGCTCAGAAAAGCATTTTTCAAGCGATTTCAACATTTCAGGTTGGACTGTGACTTTTCGTGCAAAAGTGCCCAATTCGGCCTAAAATGCCTTCAGAGGCATTCTTATGATGAGAAATGTCGTTTAAAGGCATTTCCAGCTCAGAAAAGCATTTTTCAAGCGATTTCAACATTTCAGGTTGGACTGTGACTTTTCGTGCAAAAGTGCCCAATTCGGCCTAAAATGCCTTCAGGAGCATTCTTATGATGAGAAATGTCGTTTAAAGGCATTTCCCGCTCAGAAAAGCATTTTTCAAGCGATTTCAGCATTTCAGGTTGGATTGTGACTATTTCTGCAAAAGTGCCCAATTCGGCCTAAAATGCCTTCAGGAGCATTCTTATGATGAGAAATGTCGTTTAAAGGCATTTCCAGCTCAGAAAAGCATTTTTCAAGCGATTTCAGCATTTCAGGTTGGATTGTGACTATTTCTGCAAAAGTGCCCAATTCGGCCTAAAATGCCTTCAGGAGCATTCTTATGATGAGAAATGTCGTTTAAAGGCATTTCCAGCTCAGAAAAGCATTTTTCAAGCGATTTCAACATTTCAGGTTGGATTTTGACTTTTCATGCAAAAGTGCCCAATTCGGCCTAAAATGCCTTCAGGGGCATTCTTATGATGAGAAATGTCGTTTAAAGGCATTTCCAGCTCAGAAAAGCATTTTTCAAGCGATTTCAACATTTCAGGTTGGACTGTGACTTTTCGTGCAAAAGTGCCCAATTCGGCCTAAAATGCCTTCAGGGGCATTCTTATGATGAGAAATGTCGTTTAAAGGCATTTCCAGCTCAGAAAAGCATTTTTCAAGCGATTTCAACATTTCAGATAGGACTGTGACTTTTCGTGCAAAAGTGCCCAATTCGGCCTAAAATGCCTTCAGGGGCATTCTTATGATGAGAAATGTCGTTTAAAGGCATTTCCAGCTCAGAAAAGCATTTTTCAAGCGATTTCAACATTTCAGATAGGACTGTGACTTTTCGTGCAAAAGTGTCCAATTCGGCCTAAAATGCCTTCAGGGGCATTCTTATGATGAGAAATGTCGTTTAAAGGCATTTCCAGCTCAGAAAAGCATTTTTCAAGCGATTTCAACATTTCAGGTTGGATTTTGACTTTTCATGCAAAAGTGCCCAATTCGGCCTAAAATGCCTTCAGGGGCATTCTTATGATGAGAAATGTCGTTTAAAGGCATTTCCAGCTCAGAAAAGCATTTTTCAAGCGATTTCAACATTTCAGGTTGGACTGTGACTTTTCGTGCAAAAGTGCCCAATTCGGCCTAAAATGCCTTCAGGGGCATTCTTATGATGAGAAATATCGTTTAAAGGCATTTCCAGCTCAAAAAAGCATTTTTCAAGCGATTTCAACATTTCAGGTAGGACTGTGACTTTTCGTGCAAAAGTGCCCAATTCGGCCTAAAATGCCTTCAGGGGCATTCTTATGATGAGAAATGTCGTTTAAAGGCATTTCCAGCTCAGAAAAGCATTTTTCAAGCGATTTCAACATTTCAAGTTAGACTGTGACTTTTCGTGCAAAAGTGCCCAATTCGGCCTAAAATGCCTTCAGGGGCATTCTTATGATGAGAAATGTCGTTTAAAGGCATTTCCAGCTCAGAAAAGCATTTTTCAAGCGATTTCAACATTTCAGGTTGGACTGTGACTTTTCGTGCAAAAGTGCCCAATTCGGCCTAAAATGCCTTCAGGGGCATTCTTATGATGAGAAATGTCGTTTAAAGGCATTTCCAGCTCAGAAAAGCATTTTTCAAGCGATTTCAACATTTCAGATAGGACTGTGACTTTTCGTGCAAAAGTGCCCAATTCGGCCTAAAATGCCTTCAGGGGCATTCTTATGATGAGAAATGTCGTTTAAAGGCATTTCCAGCTCAGAAAAGCATTTTTCAAGCGATTTCAACATTTCAGATAGGACTGTGACTTTTCGTGCAAAAGTGCCCAATTCGGCCTAAAATGCCTTCAGGGGCATTCTTATGATGAGAAATGTCGTTTAAAGGCATTTCCAGCTCAGAAAAGCATTTTTCAAGCGATTTCAACATTTCAGGTTGGACTGTGACTTTTCGTGCAAAAGTGCCCAATTCGGCCTAAAATGCCTTCAGGGGCATTCTTATGATGAGAAATGTCGTTTAAAGGCATTTCCAGCTCAGAAAAGCATTTTTCAAGCGATTTCAACATTTCAGGTAGGACTGTGACTTTTCGTGCAAAAGTGCCCAATTCGGCCTAAAATGCCTTCAGGGGCATTCTTATGATGAGAAATGTCGTTTAAAGGCATTTCCAGCTCAGAAAAGCATTTTTCAAGCGATTTCAACATTTCAGGTTAGACTGTGACTTTTCGTGCAAAAGTGCCCAATTCGGCCTAAAATGCCTTCAGGGGCATTCTTATTATGAGAAATGTCGTTTAAAGGCATTTCCAGCTCAGAAAAGCATTTTTCAAGCGATTTCAACATTTCAGGTTGGACTGTGACTTTTCGTGCAAAAGTGCCCAATTCGGCCTAAAATGCCTTCAGGGGCATTCTTATGATGAGAAATGTCGTTTAAAGGCATTTCCAGCTCAGAAAAGCATTTTTCAAGCGATTTCAACATTTCAGATAGGACTGTGACTTTTCGTGCAAAAGTGCCCAATTCGGCCTAAAATGCCTTCAGGGGCATTCTTATGATGAGAAATGTCGTTTAAAGGCATTTCCAGCTCAGAAAAGCATTTTTCAAGCGATTTCAACATTTCAGGTTGGACTGTGACTTTTCGTGCAAAAGTGCCGAATTCGGCCTAAAATGCCTTCAGGGGCATTCTTATGATGAGAAATGTCGTTTAAAGGTATTTCAAGCTCAGAAAAGCATTTTTCAAGCGATTTCAACATTTCAGATAGGACTGTGACTTTTCGTGCAAAAGTGCCCAATTCGGCCTAAAATGCCTTCAGGGGCATTCTTATGATGAGAAATGTCGTTTAAAGGCATTTCCAGCTCAGAAAAGCATTTTTCAAGCGATTTCAACATTTCAGGTTGGATTTTGACTTTTCATGCAAAAGTGCCCAATTCGGCCTAAAATGCCTTCAGAAGCATTCTTATGATGAGAAATGTCGTTTAAAGGCATTTCCAGCTCAGAAAAGCATTTTTCAAGCGATTTCAACATTTCAGGTTGGATTGTGACTATTTCTGCAAAAGTGCCCAATTCGGCCTAAAATGCCTTCAGGAGCATTCTTATGATGAGAAATGTCGTTTAAAGGCATTTCCAGCTCAGAAAAGCATTTTTCAAGCGATTTCAACATTTCAGGTTGGATTTTGACTTTTCATGCAAAAGTGCCCAATTCGGCCTAAAATGCCTTCAGAAGCATTCTTATGATGAGAAATGTCGTTTAAAGGCATTTCCAGCTCAGAAAAGCATTTTTCAAGCGATTTCAACATTTCAGGTTGGATTTTGACTTTTCATGCAAAAGTGCCCAATTCGGCCTAAAATGCCTTCAGAAGCATTCTTATGATGAGAAATGTCGTTTAAAGGCATTTCCAGCTCAGAAAAGCATTTTTCAAGCGATTTCAGCATTTCAGGTTGGATTGTGACTATTTCTGCAAAAGTGCCCAATTCGGCCTAAAATGCCTTCAGGAGCATTCTTATGATGAGAAATGTCGTTTAAAGGCATTTCCAGCTCAGAAAAGCATTTTTCAAGCGATTTCAACATTTCAGGTTGGATTTTGACTTTTCATGCAAAAGTGCCCAATTCGGCCTAAAATGCCTTCAGAAGCATTCTTATGATGAGAAATGTCGTTTAAAGGCATTTCCAGCTCAGAAAAGATTTTTTCAAGCGATTTCAGCATTTCAGGTTGGATTGTGACTATTTCTGCAAAAGTGCCCAATTCGGCCTAAAATGCCTTCAGGAGCATTCTTATGATGAGAAATGTCGTTTAAAGGCATTTCCAGCTCAGAAAAGCATTTTTCAAGCGATTTCAGCATTTCAGGTTGGATTGTGACTATTTCTGCAAAAGTGCCCAATTCGGCCTAAAATGCCTTCAGGAGCATTCTTATGATGAGAAATGTCGTTTAAAGGCATTTCCAGCTCAGAAAAGCATTTTTCAAGCGATTTCAGCATTTCAGGTTGGATTGTGACTATTTCTGCAAAAGTGCCCAATTCGGCCTAAAATGCCTTCAGGAGCATTCTTATGATGAGAAATGTCGTTTAAAGGCATTTCCAGCTCAGAAAAGCATTTTTCAAGCGATTTCAACATTTCAGGTTGGATTTTGACTTTTCATGCAAAAGTGCCCAATTCGGCCTAAAATGCCTTCAGGGGCATTCTTATGATGAGAAATGTCGTTTAAAGGCATTTCCAGCTCAGAAAAGCATTTTTCAAGCGATTTCAACATTTCAGGTTGGACTGTGACTTTTCGTGCAAAAGTGCCCAATTCGGCCTAAAATGCCTTCAGGGGCATTCTTATGATGAGAAATGTCGTTTAAAGGCATTTCCAGCTCAGAAAAGCATTTTTCAAGCGATTTCAACATTTCAGATAGGACTGTGACTTTTCGTGCAAAAGTGCCCAATTCGGCCTAAAATGCCTTCAGGGGCATTCTTATGATGAGAAATGTCGTTTAAAGGCATTTCCAGCTCAGAAAAGCATTTTTCAAGCGATTTCAACATTTCAGATAGGACTGTGACTTTTCGTGCAAAAGTGCCCAATTCGGCCTAAAATGCCTTCAGGGGCATTCTTATGATGAGAAATGTCGTTTAAAGGCATTTCCAGCTCAGAAAAGCATTTTTCAAGCGATTTCAACATTTCAGGTTGGACTGTGACTTTTCGTGCAAAAGTGCCCAATTCGGCCTAAAATGCCTTCAGGGGCATTCTTATGATGAGAAATGTCGTTTAAAGGCATTTCCAGCTCAGAAAAGCATTTTTCAAGCGATTTCAACATTTCAGGTAGGACTGTGACTTTTCGTGCAAAAGTGCCCAATTCGGCCTAAAATGCCTTCAGGGGCATTCTTATGATGAGAAATGTCGTTTAAAGGCATTTCCAGCTCAGAAAAGCATTTTTCAAGCGATTTCAACATTTCAGGTTAGACTGTGACTTTTCGTGCAAAAGTGCCCAATTCGGCCTAAAATGCCTTCAGGGGCATTCTTATGATGAGAAATGTCGTTTAAAGGCATTTTCAGCTCAGAAAAGCATTTTTCAAGCGATTTCAACATTTCAGGTTGGACTGTGACTTTTCGTGCAAAAGTGCCCAATTCGGCCTAAAATGCCTTCAGGGGCATTCTTATGATGAGAAATTTCGTTTAAAGGCATTTCCAGCTCAGAAAAGCATTTTTCAAGCGATTTCAACATTTCAGGTTGGACTGTGACTTTTCGTGCAAAAGTGCCCAATTCGGCCTAAAATGCCTTCAGGGGCATTCTTATGATGAGAAATGTCGTTTAAAGGCATTTCCAGCTCAGAAAAGCATTTTTCAAGCGATTTCAACATTTCAGGTTGGACTGTGACTTTTCGTGCAAAAGTGCCCAATTCGGCCTAAAATGCCTTCAGGGGCATTCTTATGATGAGAAATGTCGTTTAAAGGCATTTCCAGCTCAGAAAAGCATTTTTCAAGCGATTTCAACATTTCAGGTTGGACTGTGACTTTTCGTGCAAAAGTGCCCAATTCGGACTAAAATGCCTTCAGGGGCATTCTTATGATGAGAAATGTCGTTTAAAGGCATTTCCAGCTCAGAAAAGCATTTTTCAAGCGATTTCAACATTTCAGGTAGGACTGTGACTTTTCGTGCAAAAGTGCCCAATTCGGCCTAAAATGCCTTCAGGGGCATTCTTATGATGAGAAATGTCGTTTAAAGGCATTTCCAGCTCAGAAAAGCATTTTTCAAGCGATTTCAACATTTCAGGTTGGACTGCGACTTTTCGTGCAAAAGTGCCCAATTCGGCCTAAAATGCCTTCAGGGGCATTCTTATGATGAGAAATGTCGTTTAAAGGCATTTCCAGCTCAGAAAAGCATTTTTCAAGCGATTTCAACATTTCAGGTTGGACTGTGACTTTTCGTGCAAAAGTGCCCAATTCGGCCTAAAATGCCTTCAGGGGCATTCTTATGATGAGAAATGTCGTTTAAAGGCATTTCCAGCTCAGAAAAGCATTTTTCAAGCGATTTCAACATTTCAGGTTGGACTGTGACTTTTCGTGCAAAAGTGCCCAATTCGGCCTAAAATGCCTTCAGAGGCATTCTTATGATGAGAAATGTCGTTTAAAGGCATTTCCAGCTCAGAAAAGCATTTTTCAAGCGATTTCAACATTTCAGGTTGGACTGTGACTTTTCGTGCAAAAGTGCCCAATTCGGCCTAAAATGCCTTCAGGAGCATTCTTATGATGAGAAATGTCGTTTAAAGGCATTTCCCGCTCAGAAAAGCATTTTTCAAGCGATTTCAGCATTTCAGGTTGGATTGTGACTATTTCTGCAAAAGTGCCCAATTCGGCCTAAAATGCCTTCAGGAGCATTCTTATGATGAGAAATGTCGTTTAAAGGCATTTCCAGCTCAGAAAAGCATTTTTCAAGCGATTTCAGCATTTCAGGTTGGATTGTGACTATTTCTGCAAAAGTGCCCAATTCGGCCTAAAATGCCTTCAGGAGCATTCTTATGATGAGAAATGTCGTTTAAAGGCATTTCCAGCTCAGAAAAGCATTTTTCAAGCGATTTCAACATTTCAGGTTGGATTTTGACTTTTCATGCAAAAGTGCCCAATTCGGCCTAAAATGCCTTCAGGGGCATTCTTATGATGAGAAATGTCGTTTAAAGGCATTTCCAGCTCAGAAAAGCATTTTTCAAGCGATTTCAACATTTCAGGTTGGACTGTGACTTTTCGTGCAAAAGTGCCCAATTCGGCCTAAAATGCCTTCAGGGGCATTCTTATGATGAGAAATGTCGTTTAAAGGCATTTCCAGCTCAGAAAAGCATTTTTCAAGCGATTTCAACATTTCAGATAGGACTGTGACTTTTCGTGCAAAAGTGCCCAATTCGGCCTAAAATGCCTTCAGGGGCATTCTTATGATGAGAAATGTCGTTTAAAGGCATTTCCAGCTCAGAAAAGCATTTTTCAAGCGATTTCAACATTTCAGATAGGACTGTGACTTTTCGTGCAAAAGTGTCCAATTCGGCCTAAAATGCCTTCAGGGGCATTCTTATGATGAGAAATGTCGTTTAAAGGCATTTCCAGCTCAGAAAAGCATTTTTCAAGCGATTTCAACATTTCAGATAGGACTGTGACTTTTCGTGCAAAAGTGCCCAATTCGGCCTAAAACGCCTTCAGGGGCATTCTTATGATGAGAAATGTCGTTTAAAGGCATTTCCAGCTCAGAAAAGCATTTTTCAAGCGATTTCAACATTTCAGATAGGACTGTGACTTTTCGTGCAAAAGTGTCCAATTCGGCCTAAAATGCCTTCAGGGGCATTCTTATGATGAGAAATGTCGTTTAAAGGCATTTCCAGCTCAGAAAAGCATTTTTCAAGCGATTTCAACATTTCAGGTTGGACTGTGACTTTTCGTGCAAAAGTGCCCAATTCGGCCTAAAATGCCTTCAGGGGCATTCTTATGATGAGAAATGTCGTTTAAAGGCATTTCCAGCTCAGAAAAGCATTTTTCAAGCGATTTCAACATTTCAGGTAGGACTGTGACTTTTCGTGCAAAAGTGCCCAATTCGGCCTAAAATGCCTTCAGGGGCATTCTTATGATGAGAAATGTCGTTTAAAGGCATTTCCAGCTCAGAAAAGCATTTTTCAAGCGATTTCAACATTTCAGGTTAGACTGTGACTTTTCGTGCAAAAGTGCCCAATTCGGCCTAAAATGCCTTCAGGGGCATTCTCATGATGAGAAATGTCGTTTAAAGGCATTTCCAGCTCAGAAAAGCATTTTTCAAGCGATTTCAACATTTCAGGTTGGACTGTGACTTTTCGTGCAAAAGTGCCCAATTCGGCCTAAAATGCCTTCAGGGGCATTCTTATGATGAGAAATGTCGTTTAAAGGCATTTCCAGCTCAGAAAAGCATTTTTCAAGCGATTTCAACATTTCAGATAGGACTGTGACTTTTCGTGCAAAAGTGCCCAATTCGGCCTAAAATGCCTTCAGGGGCATTCTTATGATGAGAAATGTCGTTTAAAGGCATTTCCAGCTCAGAAAAGATTTTTTCAAGCGATTTCAGCATTTCAGGTTGGATTGTGACTATTTCTGCAAAAGTGCCCAATTCGGCCTAAAATGCCTTCAGGAGCATTCTTATGATGAGAAATGTCGTTTAAAGGCATTTCCAGCTCAGAAAAGCATTTTTCAAGCGATTTCAACATTTCAGGTTGGATTTTGACTTTTCATGCAAAAGTGCCCAATTCGGCCTAAAATGCCTTCAGAAGCATTCTTATGATGAGAAATGTCGTTTAAAGGCATTTCCAGCTCAGAAAAGCATTTTTCAAGCGATTTCAACATTTCAGGTTGGATTTTGACTTTTCATGCAAAAGTGCCCAATTCGGCCTAAAATGCATTCAGAAGCATTCTTATGATGAGAAATGTCGTTTAAAGGCATTTCCAGCTCAGAAAAGCATTTTTCAAGCGATTTCAGCATTTCAGGTTGGATTGTGACTATTTCTGCAAAAGTGCCCAATTCGGCCTAAAATGCCTTCAGGAGCATTCTTATGATGAGAAATGTCGTTTTAAAGGCATTTCCAGCTCAGAAAAGCATTTTTCAAGCGATTTCAACATTTCAGGTTGGATTTTGACTTTTCATGCAAAAGTGCCCAATTCGGCCTAAAATGCCTTCAGAAGCATTCTTATGATGAGAAATGTCGTTTAAAGGCATTTCCAGCTCAGAAAAGCATTTTTCAAGCGATTTCAACATTTCAGGTTGGACTGTGACTTTTCGTGCAAAAGTGCCGAATTCGGCCTAAAATGCCTTCAGGGGCATTCTTATGATGAGAAATGTCGTTTAAAGGCATTTCCAGCTCAGAAAAGCATTTTTCAAGCGATTTCAACATTTCAGGTTGGACTGTGACTTTTCGTGCAAAAGTGCCCAATTCGGCCTAAAATGCCTTCAGGGGCATTCTTATGATGAGAAATGTCGTTTAAAGGCATTTCCAGCTCAGAAAAGCATTTTTCAAGCGATTTCAACATTTCAGATAGGACTGTGACTTTTCGTGCAAAAGTGCCCAATTCGGCCTAAAATGCCTTCAGGGGCATTCTTATGATGAGAAATGTCGTTTAAAGGCATTTCCAGCTCAGAAAAGCATTTTTCAAGCGATTTCAACATTTCAGGTTGGACTGTGACTTTTCGTGCAAAAGTGCCGAATTCGGCCTAAAATGCCTTCAGGGGCATTCTTATGATGAGAAATGTCGTTTAAAGGCATTTCAAGCTCAGAAAAGCATTTTTCAAGCGATTTCAACATTTCAGATAGGACTGTGACTTTTCGTTCAAAAGTGCCCAATTCGGCCTAAAATGCCTTCAGGGGCATTCTTATGATGAGAAATGTCGTTTAAAGGCATTTCCAGCTCAGAAAAGCATTTTTCAAGCGATTTCAACATTTCAGGTTGGACTGTGACTTTTCGTGCAAAAGTGCCCAATTCGGCCTAAAATGCCTTCAGGGGCATTCTTATGATGAGAAATGTCGTTTAAAGGCATTTCCAGCTCAGACAAGCATTTTTCAAGCGATTTCAACATTTCAGATAGGACTGTGACTTTTCGTGCAAAAGTGCCCAATTCGGCCTAAAATGCCTTCAGGGGCATTCTTATGATGAGAAATGTCGTTTAAAGGCATTTCCAGCTCAGAAAAGCATTTTTCAAGCGATTTCAACATTTCAGGTTGGACTGTGACTTTTCGTGCAAAAGTGCCCAATTCGGCCTAAAATGCCTTCAGGGGCATTCTTATGATGAGAAATGTCGTTTAAAGGCATTTCCAGCTCAGAAAAGCATTTTTCAAGCGATTTCAACATTTCAGGTTGGACTGTGACTTTTCGTGCAAAAGTGCCCAATTCGGCCTAAAATGCCTTCAGGGGCATTCTTATGATGAGAAATGTCGTTTAAAGGCATTTCCAGCTCAGAAAAGCATTTTTCAAGCGATTTCAACATTTCAGGTTGGACTGTGACTTTTCGTGCAAAAGTGCCCAATTCGGCCTAAAATGCCTTCAGGGGCATTCTTATGATGAGAAATGTCGTTTAAAGGCATTTCCAGCTCAGAAAAGCATTTTTCAAGCGATTTCAACATTTTAGATAGGACTGTGACTTTTCGTGCAAAAGTGCCCAATTCGGCCTAAAATGCCTTCAGGGGCATTCTTATGATGAGAAATGTCGTTTAAAGGCATTTCCAGCTCAGAAAAGCATTTTTCAAGCGATTTCAACATTTCAGATAGGACTGTGACTTTTCGTGCAAAAGTGCCCAATTCGGCCTAAAATGCCTTCAGGGGCATTCTTATGATGAGAAATGTCGTTTAAAGGCATTTCCAGCTCAGAAAAGCATTTTTCAAGCGATTTCAACATTTCAGGTTGGACTGTGACTTTTCGTGCAAAAGTGCCCAATTCGGCCTAAAATGCCTTCAGGGGCATTCTTATGATGAGAAATGTCGTTTAAAGGCATTTCCAGCTCAGAAAAGCATTTTTCAAGCGATTTCAACATTTCAGGTAGGACTGTGACTTTTCGTGCAAAAGTGCCCAATTCGGCCTAAAATGCCTTCAGGGGCATTCTTATGATGAGAAATGTCGTTTAAAGGCATTTCCAGCTCAGAAAAGCATTTTTCAAGCGATTTCAACATTTCAGGTTAGACTGTGACTTTTCGTGCAAAAGTGCCCAATTCGGCCTAAAATGCCTTCAGGGGCATTCTTATTATGAGAAATGTCGTTTAAAGGCATTTCCAGCTCAGAAAAGCATTTTTCAAGCGATTTCAACATTTCAGGTTGGACTGTGACTTTTCGTGCAAAAGTGCCCAATTCGGCCTAAAATGCCTTCAGGGGCATTCTTATGATGAGAAATGTCGTTTAAAGGCATTTCCAGCTCAGAAAAGCATTTTTCAAGCGATTTCAACATTTCAGATAGGACTGTGACTTTTCGTGCAAAAGTGCCCAATTCGGCCTAAAATGCCTTCAGGGGCATTCTTATGATGAGAAATGTCGTTTAAAGGCATTTCCAGCTCAGAAAAGCATTTTTCAAGCGATTTCAACATTTCAGGTTGGACTGTGACTTTTCGTGCAAAAGTGCCGAATTCGGCCTAAAATGCCTTCAGGGGCATTCTTATGATGAGAAATGTCGTTTAAAGGTATTTCAAGCTCAGAAAAGCATTTTTCAAGCGATTTCAACATTTCAGATAGGACTGTGACTTTTCGTGCAAAAGTGCCCAATTCGGCCTAAAATGCCTTCAGGGGCATTCTTATGATGAGAAATTTCGTTTAAAGGCATTTCCAGCTCAGAAAAGCATTTTTCAAGCGATTTCAACATTTCAGGTTGGATTTTGACTTTTCATGCAAAAGTGCCCAATTCGGCCTAAAATGCCTTCAGAAGCATTCTTATGATGAGAAATGTCGTTTAAAGGCATTTCCAGCTCAGAAAAGCATTTTTCAAGCGATTTCAACATTTCAGGTTGGATTGTGACTATTTCTGCAAAAGTGCCCAATTCGGCCTAAAATGCCTTCAGGAGCATTCTTATGATGAGAAATGTCGTTTAAAGGCATTTCCAGCTCAGAAAAGCATTTTTCATGCGATTTCAACATTTCAGGTTGGATTTTGACTTTTCATGCAAAAGTGCCCAATTCGGCCTAAAATGCCTTCAGAAGCATTCTTATGATGAGAAATGTCGTTTAAAGGCATTTCCAGCTCAGAAAAGCATTTTTCAAGCGATTTCAACATTTCAGGTTGGATTTTGACTTTTCATGCAAAAGTGCCCAATTCGGCCTAAAATGCCTTCAGAAGCATTCTTATGATGAGAAATGTCGTTTAAAGGCATTTCCAGCTCAGAAAAGCAATTTTCAAGCGATTTCAGCATTTCAGGTTGGATTGTGACTATTTCTGCAAAAGTGCCCAATTCGGCCTAAAATGCCTTCAGGAGCATTCTTATGATGAGAAATGTCGTTTAAAGGCATTTCCAGCTCAGAAAAGCATTTTTCAAGCGATTTCAACATTTCAGGTTGGATTTTGACTTTTCATGCAAAAGTGCCCAATTCGGCCTAAAATGCCTTCAGAAGCATTCTTATGATGAGAAATGTCGTTTAAAGGCATTTCCAGCTCAGAAAAGATTTTTTCAAGCGATTTCAGCATTTCAGGTTGGATTGTGACTATTTCTGCAAAAGTGCCCAATTCGGCCTAAAATGCCTTCAGGAGCATTCTTATGATGAGAAATGTCGTTTAAAGGCATTTCCAGCTCAGAAAAGCATTTTTCAAGCGATTTCAGCATTTCAGGTTGGATTGTGACTATTTCTGCAAAAGTGCCCAATTCGGCCTAAAATGCCTTCAGGAGCATTCTTATGATGAGAAATGTCGTTTAAAGGCATTTCCAGCTCAGAAAAGCATTTTTCAAGCGATTTCAGCATTTCAGGTTGGATTGTGACTATTTCTGCAAAAGTGCCCAATTCGGCCTAAAATGCCTTCAGGAGCATTCTTATGATGAGAAATGTCGTTTAAAGGCATTTCCAGCTCAGAAAAGCATTTTTCAAGCGATTTCAACATTTCAGGTTGGATTTTGACTTTTCATGCAAAAGTGCCCAATTCGGCCTAAAATGCCTTCAGGGGCATTCTTATGATGAGAAATGTCGTTTAAAGGCATTTCCAGCTCAGAAAAGCATTTTTCAAGCGATTTCAACATTTCAGGTTGGACTGTGACTTTTCGTGCAAAAGTGCCCAATTCGGCCTAAAATGCCTTCAGGGGCATTCTTATGATGAGAAATGTCGTTTAAAGGCATTTCCAGCTCAGAAAAGCATTTTTCAAGCGATTTCAACATTTCAGGTTGGACTGTGACTTTTCGTGCAAAAGTGCCCAATTCGGCCTAAAATGCCTTCAGGGGCATTCTTATGATGAGAAATGTCGTTTAAAGGCATTTCCAGCTCAGAAAAGCATTTTTCAAGCGATTTCAACATTTCAGGTTGGACTGTGACTTTTCGTGCAAAAGTGCCCAATTCGGCCTAAAATGCCTTCAGGGGCATTCTTATGATGAGAAATGTCGTTTAAAGGCATTTCCAGCTCAGAAAAGCATTTTTCAAGCGATTTCAACATTTCAGGTAGGACTGTGACTTTTCGTGCAAAAGTGCCCAATTCGGCCTAAAATGCCTTCAGGGGCATTCTTATGATGAGAAATGTCGTTTAAAGGCATTTCCAGCTCAGAAAAGCATTTTTCAAGCGATTTCAACATTTCAGGTTAGACTGTGACTTTTCGTGCAAAAGTGCCCAATTCGGCCTAAAATGCCTTCAGGGGCATTCTCATGATGAGAAATGTCGTTTAAAGGCATTTCCAGCTCAGAAAAGCATTTTTCAAGCGATTTCAACATTTCAGGTTGGACTGTGACTTTTCGTGCAAAAGTGCCCAATTCGGCCTAAAATGCCTTCAGGGGCATTCTTATGATGAGAAATGTCGTTTAAAGGCATTTCCAGCTCAGAAAAGCATTTTTCAAGCGATTTCAACATTTCAGATAGGACTGTGACTTTTCGTGCAAAAGTGCCCAATTCGGCCTAAAATGCCTTCAGGGGCATTCTTATGATGAGAAATGTCGTTTAAAGGCATTTCCAGCTCAGAAAAGCATTTTTCAAGCGATTTCAACATTTCAGGTTGGACTGTGACTTTTCGTGCAAAAGTGCCGAATTCGGCCTAAAATGCCTTCAGGGGCATTCTTATGATGAGAAATGTCGTTTAAAGGCATTTCCAGCTCAGAAAAGCATTTTTCAAGCGATTTCAACATTTCAGGTTGGACTGTGACTTTTCGTGCAAAAGTGCCCAATTCGGCCTAAAATGCCTTCAGGGGCATTCTTATGATGAGAAATGTCGTTTAAAGGCATTTCCAGCTCAGAAAAGCATTTTTCAAGCGATTTCAACATTTCAGATAGGACTGTGACTTTTCGTGCAAAAGTGCCCAATTCGGCCTAAAATGCCTTCAGGGGCATTCTTATGATGAGAAATGTCGTTTAAAGGCATTTCCAGCTCAGAAAAGCATTTTTCAAGCGATTTCAACATTTCAGGTTGGACTGTGACTTTTCGTGCAAAAGTGCCGAATTCGGCCTAAAATACCTTCAGGGGCATTCTTATGATGAGAAATGTCGTTTAAAGGCATTTCAAGCTCAGAAAAGCATTTTTCAAGCGATTTCAACATTTCAGATAGGACTGTGACTTTTCGTGCAAAAGTGCCCAATTCGGCCTAAAATGCCTTCAGGGGCATTCTTATGATGAGAAATGTCGTTTAAAGGCATTTCCAGCTCAGAAAAGCATTTTTCAAGCGATTTCAACATTTCAGGTTGGACTGTGACTTTTCGTGCAAAAGTGCCCAATTCGGCCTAAAATGCCTTCAGGGGCATTCTTATGATGAGAAATGTCGTTTAAAGGCATTTCCAGCTCAGACAAGCATTTTTCAAGCGATTTCAACATTTCAGATAGGACTGTGACTTTTCGTGCAAAAGTGCCCAATTCGGCCTAAAATGCCTTCAGGGGCATTCTTATGATGAGAAATGTCGTTTAAAGGCATTTCCAGCTCAGAAAAGCATTTTTCAAGCGATTTCAACATTTCAGGTTGGACTGTGACTTTTCGTGCAAAAGTGCCCAATTCGGCCTAAAATGCCTTCAGGGGCATTCTTATGATGAGAAATGTCGTTTAAAGGCATTTCCAGCTCAGAAAAGCATTTTTCAAGCGATTTCAACATTTCAGGTTGGACTGTGACTTTTCGTGCAAAAGTGCCCAATTCGGCCTAAAATGCCTTCAGGGGCATTCTTATGATGAGAAATGTCGTTTAAAGGCATTTCCAGCTCAGAAAAGCATTTTTCAAGCGATTTCAACATTTCAGGTTGGACTGTGACTTTTCGTGCAAAAGTGCCCAATTCGGCCTAAAATGCCTTCAGGGGCATTCTTATGATGAGAAATGTCGTTTAAAGGCATTTCCAGCTCAGAAAAGCATTTTTCAAGCGATTTCAACATTTTAGATAGGACTGTGACTTTTCGTGCAAAAGTGCCCAATTCGGCCTAAAATGCCTTCAGGGGCATTCTTATGATGAGAAATGTCGTTTAAAGGCATTTCCAGCTCAGAAAAGCATTTTTCAAGCGATTTCAACATTTCAGGTTGGACTGTGACTTTTCGTGCAAAAGTGCCCAATTCGGCCTAAAATGCCTTCAGGGGCATTCTTATGATGAGAAATGTCGTTTAAAGGCATTTCCAGCTCAGAAAAGCATTTTTCAAGCGATTTCAACATTTCAGGTAGGACTGTGACTTTTCGTGCAAAAGTGCCCAATTCGGCCTAAAATGCCTTCAGGGGCATTCTTATGATGAGAAATGTCGTTTAAAGGCATTTCCAGCTCAGAAAAGCATTTTTCAAGCGATTTCAACATTTCAGGTTAGACTGTGACTTTTCGTGCAAAAGTGCCCAATTCGGCCTAAAATGCCTTCAGGGGCATTCTTATTATGAGAAATGTCGTTTAAAGGCATTTCCAGCTCAGAAAAGCATTTTTCAAGCGATTTCAACATTTCAGGTTGGACTGTGACTTTTCGTGCAAAAGTGCCCAATTCGGCCTAAAATGCCTTCAGGGGCATTCTTATGATGAGAAATGTCGTTTAAAGGCATTTCCAGCTCAGAAAAGCATTTTTCAAGCGATTTCAACATTTCAGATAGGACTGTGACTTTTCGTGCAAAAGTGCCCAATTCGGCCTAAAATGCCTTCAGGGGCATTCTTATGATGAGAAATGTCGTTTAAAGGCATTTCCAGCTCAGAAAAGCATTTTTCAAGCGATTTCAACATTTCAGGTTGGACTGTGACTTTTCGTGCAAAAGTGCCGAATTCGGCCTAAAATGCCTTCAGGGGCATTCTTATGATGAGAAATGTCGTTTAAAGGTATTTCAAGCTCAGAAAAGCATTTTTCAAGCGATTTCAACATTTCAGATAGGACTGTGACTTTTCGTGCAAAAGTGCCCAATTCGGCCTAAAATGCCTTCAGGGGCATTCTTATGATGAGAAATGTCGTTTAAAGGCATTTCCAGCTCAGAAAAGCATTTTTCAAGCGATTTCAACATTTCAGGTTGGATTTTGACTTTTCATGCAAAAGTGCCCAATTCGGCCTAAAATGCCTTCAGAAGCATTCTTATGATGAGAAATGTCGTTTAAAGGCATTTCCAGCTCAGAAAAGCATTTTTCAAGCGATTTCAACATTTCAGGTTGGATTGTGACTATTTCTGCAAAAGTGCCCAATTCGGCCTAAAATGCCTTCAGGAGCATTCTTATGATGAGAAATGTCGTTTAAAGGCATTTCCAGCTCAGAAAAGCATTTTTCATGCGATTTCAACATTTCAGGTTGGATTTTGACTTTTCATGCAAAAGTGCCCAATTCGGCCTAAAATGCCTTCAGAAGCATTCTTATGATGAGAAATGTCGTTTAAAGGCATTTCCAGCTCAGAAAAGCAATTTTCAAGCGATTTCAGCATTTCAGGTTGGATTGTGACTATTTCTGCAAAAGTGCCCAATTCGGCCTAAAATGCCTTCAGGAGCATTCTTATGATGAGAAATGTCGTTTAAAGGCATTTCCAGCTCAGAAAAGCATTTTTCAAGCGATTTCAACATTTCAGGTTGGATTTTGACTTTTCATGCAAAAGTGCCCAATTCGGCCTAAAATGCCTTCAGAAGCATTCTTATGATGAGAAATGTCGTTTAAAGGCATTTCCAGCTCAGAAAAGATTTTTTCAAGCGATTTCAGCATTTCAGGTTGGATTGTGACTATTTCTGCAAAAGTGCCCAATTCGGCCTAAAATGCCTTCAGGAGCATTCTTATGATGAGAAATGTCGTTTAAAGGCATTTCCAGCTCAGAAAAGCATTTTTCAAGCGATTTCAGCATTTCAGGTTGGATTGTGACTATTTCTGCAAAAGTGCCCAATTCGGCCTAAAATGCCTTCAGGAGCATTCTTATGATGAGAAATGTCGTTTAAAGGCATTTCCAGCTCAGAAAAGCATTTTTCAAGCGATTTCAGCATTTCAGGTTGGATTGTGACTATTTCTGCAAAAGTGCCCAATTCGGCCTAAAATGCCTTCAGGAGCATTCTTATGATGAGAAATGTCGTTTAAAGGCATTTCCAGCTCAGAAAAGCATTTTTCAAGCGATTTCAACATTTCAGGTTGGATTTTGACTTTTCATGCAAAAGTGCCCAATTCGGCCTAAAATGCCTTCAGGGGCATTCTTATGATGAGAAATGTCGTTTAAAGGCATTTCCAGCTCAGAAAAGCATTTTTCAAGCGATTTCAACATTTCAGGTTGGACTGTGACTTTTCGTGCAAAAGTGCCCAATTCGGCCTAAAATGCCTTCAGGGGCATTCTTATGATGAGAAATGTCGTTTAAAGGCATTTCCAGCTCAGAAAAGCATTTTTCAAGCGATTTCAACATTTCAGGTTGGACTGTGACTTTTCGTGCAAAAGTGCCCAATTCGGCCTAAAATGCCTTCAGGGGCATTCTTATGATGAGAAATGTCGTTTAAAGGCATTTCCAGCTCAGAAAAGCATTTTTCAAGCGATTTCAACATTTCAGGTTGGACTGTGACTTTTCGTGCAAAAGTGCCCAATTCGGCCTAAAATGCCTTCAGGGGCATTCTTATGATGAGAAATGTCGTTTAAAGGCATTTCCAGCTCAGAAAAGCATTTTTCAAGCGATTTCAACATTTCAGGTAGGACTGTGACTTTTCGTGCAAAAGTGCCCAATTCGGCCTAAAATGCCTTCAGGGGCATTCTTATGATGAGAAATGTCGTTTAAAGGCATTTCCAGCTCAGAAAAGCATTTTTCAAGCGATTTCAACATTTCAGGTTAGACTGTGACTTTTCGTGCAAAAGTGCCCAATTCGGCCTAAAATGCCTTCAGGGGCATTCTTATGATGAGAAATGTCGTTTAAAGGCATTTCCAGCTCAGAAAAGCATTTTTCAAGCGATTTCAACATTTCAGGTTGGACTGTGACTTTTCGTGCAAAAGTGCCCAATTCGGCCTAAAATGCCTTCAGGGGCATTCTTATGATGAGAAATGTCGTTTAAAGGCATTTCCAGCTCAGAAAAGCATTTTTCAAGCGATTTCAACATTTCAGATAGGACTGTGACTTTTCGTGCAAAAGTGCCCAATTCGGCCTAAAATGCCTTCAGGGGCATTCTTATGATGAGAAATGTCGTTTAAAGGCATTTCCAGCTCAGAAAAGCATTTTTCAAGCGATTTCAACATTTCAGGTTGGACTGTGACTTTTCGTGCAAAAGTGCCGAATTCGGCCTAAAATGCCTTCAGGGGCATTCTTATGATGAGAAATGTCGTTTAAAGGCATTTCAAGCTCAGAAAAGCATTTTTCAAGCGATTTCAACATTTCAGATAGGACTGTGACTTTTCGTGCAAAAGTGCCCAATTCGGCCTAAAATGCCTTCAGGGGCATTCTTATGATGAGAAATGTCGTTTAAAGGCATTTCCAGCTCAGAAAAGCATTTTTCAAGCGATTTCAACATTTCAGGTTGGACTGTGACTTTTCGTGCAAAAGTGCCCAATTCGGCCTAAAATGCCTTCAGGGGCATTCTTATGATGAGAAATGTCGTTTAAAGGCATTTCCAGCTCAGACAAGCATTTTTCAAGCGATTTCAACATTTCAGATAGGACTGTGACTTTTCGTGCAAAAGTGCCCAATTCGGCCTAAAATGCCTTCAGGGGCATTCTTATGATGAGAAATGTCGTTTAAAGGCATTTCCAGCTCAGAAAAGCATTTTTCAAGCGATTTCAACATTTCAGGTTGGACTGTGACTTTTCGTGCAAAAGTGCCCAATTCGGCCTAAAATGCCTTCAGGGGCATTCTTATGATGAGAAATGTCGTTTAAAGGCATTTCCAGCTCAGAAAAGCATTTTTCAAGCGATTTCAACATTTCAGGTTGGACTGTGACTTTTCGTGCAAAAGTGCCCAATTCGGCCTAAAATGCCTTCAGGGGCATTCTTATGATGAGAAATGTCGTTTAAAGGCATTTCCAGCTCAGAAAAGCATTTTTCAAGCGATTTCAACATTTCAGGTTGGACTGTGACTTTTCGTGCAAAAGTGCCCAATTCGGCCTAAAATGCCTTCAGGGGCATTCTTATGATGAGAAATGTCGTTTAAAGGCATTTCCAGCTCAGAAAAGCATTTTTCAAGCGATTTCAACATTTTAGATAGGACTGTGACTTTTCGTGCAAAAGTGCCCAATTAGGCCTTCAGGGGCATTCTTATGATGAGAAATGTCGTTTAAAGGCATTTCCAGCTCAGAAAAGCATTTTTCAAGCGATTTCAACATTTCAGGTTGGACTGTGACTTTTCGTGCAAAAGTGCCCAATTCGGCCTAAAATGCCTTCAGGGGCATTCTTATGATGAGAAATGTCGTTTAAAGGCATTTCCAGCTCAGAAAAGCATTTTTCAAGCGATTTCAACATTTCAGGTAGGACTGTGACTTTTCGTGCAAAAGTGCCCAATTCGGCCTAAAATGCCTTCAGGGGCATTCTTATGATGAGAAATGTCGTTTAAAGGCATTTCCAGCTCAGAAAAGCATTTTTCAAGCGATTTCAACATTTCAGGTTAGACTGTGACTTTTCGTGCAAAAGTGCCCAATTCGGCCTAAAATGCCTTCAGGGGCATTCTTATTATGAGAAATGTCGTTTAAAGGCATTTCCAGCTCAGAAAAGCATTTTTCAAGCGATTTCAACATTTCAGGTTGGACTGTGACTTTTCGTGCAAAAGTGCCCAATTCGGCCTAAAATGCCTTCAGGGGCATTCTTATGATGAGAAATGTCGTTTAAAGGCATTTCCAGCTCAGAAAAGCATTTTTCAAGCGATTTCAACATTTCAGATAGGACTGTGACTTTTCGTGCAAAAGTGCCCAATTCGGCCTAAAATGCCTTCAGGGGCATTCTTATGATGAGAAATGTCGTTTAAAGGCATTTCCAGCTCAGAAAAGCATTTTTCAAGCGATTTCAACATTTCAGGTTGGACTGTGACTTTTCGTGCAAAAGTGCCGAATTCGGCCTAAAATGCCTTCAGGGGCATTCTTATGATGAGAAATGTCGTTTAAAGGTATTTCAAGCTCAGAAAAGCATTTTTCAAGCGATTTCAACATTTCAGATAGGACTGTGACTTTTCGTGCAAAAGTGCCCAATTCGGCCTAAGATGCCTTCAGGGGCATTCTTATGATGAGAAATGTCGTTTAAAGGCATTTCCAGCTCAGAAAAGCATTTTTCAAGCGATTTCAACATTTCAGGTTGGATTTTGACTTTTCATGCAAAAGTGCCCAATTCGGCCTAAAATGCCTTCAGAAGCATTCCTATGATGAGAAATGTCGTTTAAAGGCATTTCCAGCTCAGAAAAGCATTTTTCAAGCGATTTCAACATTTCAGGTTGGATTGTGACTATTTCTGCAAAAGTGCCCAATTCGGCCTAAAATGCCTTCAGGAGCATTCTTATGATGAGAAATGTCGTTTAAAGGCATTTCCAGCTCAGAAAAGCATTTTTCATGCGATTTCAACATTTCAGGTTGGATTTTGACTTTTCATGCAAAAGTGCCCAATTCGGCCTAAAATGCCTTCAGAAGCATTCTTATGATGAGAAATGTCGTTTAAAGGCATTTCCAGCTCAAAAAAGCATTTTTCAAGCGATTTCAACATTTCAGGTTGGATTTTGACTTTTCATGCAAAAGTGCCCAATTCGGCCTAAAATGCCTTCAGAAGCATTCTTATGATGAGAAATGTCGTTTAAAGGCATTTCCAGCTCAGAAAAGCATTTTTCAAGCGATTTCAGCATTTCAGGTTGGATTGTGACTATTTCTGCAAAAGTGCCCAATTCGGCCTAAAATGCCTTCAGGAGCATTCTTATGATGAGAAATGTCGTTTAAAGGCATTTCCAGCTCAGAAAAGCATTTTTCAAGCGATTTCAACATTTCAGGTTGGATTTTGACTTTTCATGCAAAAGTGCCCAATTCGGCCTAAAATGCCTTCAGAAGCATTCTTATGATGAGAAATGTCGTTTAAAGGCATTTCCAGCTCAGAAAAGATTTTTTCAAGCGATTTCAGCATTTCAGGTTGGATTGTGACTATTTCTGCAAAAGTGCCCAATTCGGCCTAAAATGCCTTCAGGAGCATTCTTATGATGAGAAATGTCGTTTAAAGGCATTTCCAGCTCAGAAAAGCATTTTTCAAGCGATTTCAGCATTTCAGGTTGGATTGTGACTATTTCTGCAAAAGTGCCCAATTCGGCCTAAAATGCCTTCAGGAGCATTCTTATGATGAGAAATGTCGTTTAAAGGCATTTCCAGCTCAGAAAAGCATTTTTCAAGCGATTTCAGCATTTCAGGTTGGATTGTGACTATTTCTGCAAAAGTGCCCAATTCGGCCTAAAATGCCTTCAGGAGCATTCTTATGATGAGAAATGTCGTTTAAAGGCATTTCCAGCTCAGAAAAGCATTTTTCAAGCGATTTCAACATTTCAGGTTGGATTTTGACTTTTCATGCAAAAGTGCCCAATTCGGCCTAAAATGCCTTCAGGGGCATTCTTATGATGAGAAATGTCGTTTAAAGGCATTTCCAGCTCAGAAAAGCATTTTTCAAGCGATTTCAACATTTCAGGTTGGACTGTGACTTTTCGTGCAAAAGTGCCCAATTCGGCCTAAAATGCCTTCAGGGGCATTCTTATGATGAGAAATGTCGTTTAAAGGCATTTCCAGCTCAGAAAAGCATTTTTCAAGCGATTTCAACATTTCAGATAGGACTGTGACTTTTCGTGCAAAAGTGCCCAATTCGGCCTAAAATGCCTTCAGGGGCATTCTTATGATGAGAAATGTCGTTTAAAGGCATTTCCAGCTCAGAAAAGCATTTTTCAAGCGATTTCAACATTTCAGGTTGGACTGTGACTTTTCGTGCAAAAGTGCCCAATTCGGCCTAAAATGCCTTCAGGGGCATTCTTATGATGAGAAATGTCGTTTAAAGGCATTTCCAGCTCAGAAAAGCATTTTTCAAGCGATTTCAACATTTCAGGTAGGACTGTGACTTTTCGTGCAAAAGTGCCCAATTCGGCCTAAAATGCCTTCAGTGGCATTCTTATGATGAGAAATGTCGTTTAAAGGCATTTCCAGCTCAGAAAAGCATTTTTCAAGCGATTTCAACATTTCAGGTTAGACTGTGACTTTTCGTGCAAAAGTGCCCAATTCGGCCTAAAATGCCTTCAGGGGCATTCTCATGATGAGAAATGTCGTTTAAAGGCATTTCCAGCTCAGAAAAGCATTTTTCAAGCGATTTCAACATTTCAGGTTGGACTGTGACTTTTCGTGCAAAAGTGCCCAATTCGGCCTAAAATGCCTTCAGGGGCATTCTTATGATGAGAAATGTCGTTTAAAGGCATTTCCAGCTCAGAAAAGCATTTTTCAAGCGATTTCAACATTTCAGATAGGACTGTGACTTTTCGTGCAAAAGTGCCCAATTCGGCCTAAAATGCCTTCAGGGGCATTCTTATGATGAGAAATGTCGTTTAAAGGCATTTCCAGCTCAGAAAAGCATTTTTCAAGCGATTTCAACATTTCAGGTTGGACTGTGACTTTTCGTGCAAAAGTGCCGAATTCGGCCTAAAATGCCTTCAGGGGCATTCTTATGATGAGAAATGTCGTTTAAAGGCATTTCCAGCTCAGAAAAGCATTTTTCAAGCGATTTCAACATTTCAGGTTGGACTGTGACTTTTCGTGCAAAAGTGCCCAATTCGGCCTTAAATGCCTTCAGGGGCATTCTTATGATGAGAAATGTCGTTTAAAGGCATTTCCAGCTCAGAAAAGCATTTTTCAAGCGATTTCAACATTTCAGATAGGACTGTGACTTTTCGTGCAAAAGTGCCCAATTCGGCCTAAAATGCCTTCAGGGGCATTCTTATGATGAGAAATGTCGTTTAAAGGCATTTCCAGCTCAGAAAAGCATTTTTCAAGCGATTTCAACATTTCAGGTTGGACTGTGACTTTTCGTGCAAAAGTGCCGAATTCGGCCTAAAATGCCTTCAGGGGCATTCTTATGATGAGAAATGTCGTTTAAAGGCATTTCAAGCTCAGAAAAGCATTTTTCAAGCGATTTCAACATTTCAGATAGGACTGTGACTTTTCGTGCAAAAGTGCCCAATTCGGCCTAAAATGCCTTCAGGGGCATTCTTATGATGAGAAATGTCGTTTAAAGGCATTTCCAGCTCAGAAAAGCATTTTTCAAGCGATTTCAACATTTCAGGTTGGACTGTGACTTTTCGTGCAAAAGTGCCCAATTCGGCCTAAAATGCCTTCAGGGGCATTCTTATGATGAGAAATGTCGTTTAAAGGCATTTCCAGCTCAGACAAGCATTTTTCAAGCGATTTCAACATTTCAGATAGGACTGTGACTTTTCGTGCAAAAGTGCCCAATTCGGCCTAAAATGCCTTCAGGGGCATTCTTATGATGAGAAATGTCGTTTAAAGGCATTTCCAGCTCAGAAAAGCATTTTTCAAGCGATTTCAACATTTCAGGTTGGACTGTGACTTTTCGTGCAAAAGTGCCCAATTCGGCCTAAAATGCCTTCAGGGGCATTCTTATGATGAGAAATGTCGTTTAAAGGCATTTCCAGCTCAGAAAAGCATTTTTCAAGCGATTTCAACATTTCAGGTAGGACTGTGACTTTTCGTGCAAAAGTGCCCAATTCGGCCTAAAATGCCTTCAGGGGCATTCTTATGATGAGAAATGTCGTTTAAAGGCATTTTCAGCTCAGAAAAGCATTTTTCAAGCGATTTCAACATTTCAAGTTAGACTGTGACTTTTCGTGCAAAAGTGCCCAATTCGGCCTAAAATGCCTTCAGGGGCATTCTTATTGTGAGAAATGTCGTTTAAAGGCATTTCCAGCTCAGAAAAGCATTTTTCAAGCGATTTCAACATTTCAGGTTGGACTGTGACTTTTCGTGCAAAAGTGCCCAATTCGGCCTAAAATGCCTTCAGGGGCATTCTTATGATGAGAAATGTCGTTTAAAGGCATTTCCAGCTCAGAAAAGCATTTTTCAAGCGATTTCAACATTTCAGGTAGGACTGTGACTTTTCGTGCAAAAGTGCCCAATTCGGCCTAAAATGCCTTCAGGGGCATTCTTATGATGAGAAATGTCGTTTAAAGGCATTTCCAGCTCAGAAAAGCATTTTTCAAGCGATTTCAACATTTCAGGTTGGACTGTGACTTTTCGTGCAAAAGTGCCGAATTCGGCCTAAAATGCCTTCAGGGGCATTCTTATGATGAGAAATGTCGTTTAAAGGCATTTCAAGCTCAGAAAAGCATTTTTCAAGCGATTTCAACATTTCAGATAGGACTGTGACTTTTCGTGCAAAAGTGCCCAATTCGGCCTAAAATGCCTTCAGGGGCATTCTTATGATGAGAAATGTCGTTTAAAGGCATTTCCAGCTCAGAAAAGCATTTTTCAAGCGATTTCAACATTTCAGGTTGGATTTTGACTTTTCATGCAAAGTGCCCAATTCGGCCTAAAATGCCTTCAGAAGCATTCTTATGATGAGAAATGTCGTTTAAAGGCATTTCCAGCTCAGAAAAGCATTTTTCAAGCGATTTCAACATTTCAGGTTGGATTGTGACTATTTCTGCAAAAGTGCCCAATTCGGCCTAAAATGCCTTCAGGAGCATTCTTATGATGAGAAATGCCGTTTAAAGGCATTTCCAGCTCAGAAAAGCATTTTTCAAGCGATTTCAACATTTCAGGTTGGATTTTGACTTTTCATGCAAAAGTGCCCAATTCGGCCTAAAATGCCTTCAGAAGCATTCTTATGATGAGAAATGTCGTTTAAAGGCATTTCCAGCTCAGAAAAGCATTTTTCAAGCGATTTCAACATTTCAGGTTGGATTTTGACTTTTCATGCAAAAGTGCCCAATTCGGCCTAAAATGCATTCAGAAGCATTCTTATGATGAGAAATGTCGTTTAAAGGCATTTCCAGCTCAGAAAAGCATTTTTCAAGCGATTTCAGCATTTCAGGTTGGATTGTGACTATTTCTGCAAAAGTGCCCAATTCGGCCTAAAATGCCTTCAGGAGCATTCTTATGATGAGAAATGTCGTTTAAAGGCATTTCCAGCTCAGAAAAGCATTTTTCAAGCGATTTCAACATTTCAGGTTGGATTTTGACTTTTCATGCAAAAGTGCCCAATTCGGCCTAAAATGCCTTCAGAAGCATTCTTATGATGAGAAATGTCGTTTAAAGGCATTTCCAGCTCAGAAAAGCATTTTTCAAGCGATTTCAACATTTCAGGTTGGATTTTGACTTTTCATGCAAAAGTGCCCAATTCGGCCTAAAATGCCTTCAGGGGCATTCTTATGATGAGAAATGTCGTTTAAAGGCATTTCCAGCTCAGAAAAGCATTTTTCAAGCGATTTCAACATTTCAGGTTGGACTGTGACTTTTCGTGCAAAAGTGCCCAATTCGGCCTAAAATGCCTTCAGGGGCATTCTTATGATGAGAAATGTCGTTTAAAGGCATTTCCAGCTCAGAAAAGCATTTTTCAAGCGATTTCAACATTTCAGGTAGGACTGTGACTTTTCGTGCAAAAGTGCCCAATTCGGCCTAAAATGCCTTCAGGGGCATTCTTATGATGAGAAATGTCGTTTAAAGGCATTTTCAGCTCAGAAAAGCATTTTTCAAGCGATTTCAACATTTCAAGTTAGACTGTGACTTTTCGTGCAAAAGTGCCCAATTCGGCCTAAAATGCCTTCAGGGGCATTCTTATTGTGAGAAATGTCGTTTAAAGGCATTTCCAGCTCAGAAAAGCATTTTTCAAGCGATTTCAACATTTCAGGTTGGACTGTGACTTTTCGTGCAAAAGTGCCCAATTCGGCCTAAAATGCCTTCAGGGGCATTCTTATGATGAGAAATGTCGTTTAAAGGCATTTCCAGCTCAGAAAAGCATTTTTCAAGCGATTTCAACATTTCAGGTAGGACTGTGACTTTTCGTGCAAAAGTGCCCAATTCGGCCTAAAATGCCTTCAGGGGCATTCTTATGATGAGAAATGTCGTTTAAAGGCATTTCCAGCTCAGAAAAGCATTTTTCAAGCGATTTCAACATTTCAGGTTGGACTGTGACTTTTCGTGCAAAAGTGCCGAATTCGGCCTAAAATGCCTTCAGGGGCATTCTTATGATGAGAAATGTCGTTTAAAGGCATTTCAAGCTCAGAAAAGCATTTTTCAAGCGATTTCAACATTTCAGATAGGACTGTGACTTTTCGTGCAAAAGTGCCCAATTCGGCCTAAAATGCCTTCAGGGGCATTCTTATGATGAGAAATGTCGTTTAAAGGCATTTCCAGCTCAGAAAAGCATTTTTCAAGCGATTTCAACATTTCAGGTTGGATTTTGACTTTTCATGCAAAGTGCCCAATTCGGCCTAAAATGCCTTCAGAAGCATTCTTATGATGAGAAATGTCGTTTAAAGGCATTTCCAGCTCAGAAAAGCATTTTTCAAGCGATTTCAACATTTCAGGTTGGATTGTGACTATTTCTGCAAAAGTGCCCAATTCGGCCTAAAATGCCTTCAGGAGCATTCTTATGATGAGAAATGTCGTTTAAAGGCATTTCCAGCTCAGAAAAGCATTTTTCAAGCGATTTCAACATTTCAGGTTGGATTTTGACTTTTCATGCAAAAGTGCCCAATTCGGCCTAAAATGCCTTCAGAAGCATTCTTATGATGAGAAATGTCGTTTAAAGGCATTTCCAGCTCAGAAAAGCATTTTTCAAGCGATTTCAACATTTCAGGTTGGATTTTGACTTTTCATGCAAAAGTGCCCAATTCGGCCTAAAATGCATTCAGAAGCATTCTTATGATGAGAAATGTCGTTTAAAGGCATTTCCAGCTCAGAAAAGCATTTTTCAAGCGATTTCAGCATTTCAGGTTGGATTGTGACTATTTCTGCAAAAGTGCCCAATTCGGCCTAAAATGCCTTCAGGAGCATTCTTATGATGAGAAATGTCGTTTAAAGGCATTTCCAGCTCAGAAAAGCATTTTTCAAGCGATTTCAACATTTCAGGTTGGATTTTGACTTTTCATGCAAAAGTGCCCAATTCGGCCTAAAATGCCTTCAGAAGCATTCTTATGATGAGAAATGTCGTTTAAAGGCATTTCCAGCTCAGAAAAGATTTTTTCAAGCGATTTCAGCATTTCAGGTTGGATTGTGACTATTTCTGCAAAAGTGCCCAATTCGGCCTAAAATGCCTTCAGGAGCATTCTTATGATGAGAAATGTCGTTTAAAGGCATTTCCAGCTCAGAAAAGCATTTTTCAAGCGATTTCAGCATTTCAGGTTGGATTGTGACTATTTCTGCAAAAGTGCCCAATTCGGCCTAAAATGCCTTCAGGAGCATTCTTATGATGAGAAATGTCGTTTAAAGGCATTTCCAGCTCAGAAAAGCATTTTTCAAGCGATTTCAGCATTTCAGGTTGGATTGTGACTATTTCTGCAAAAGTGCCCAATTCGGCCTAAAATGCCTTCAGGAGCATTCTTATGATGAGAAATGTCGTTTAAAGGCATTTCCAGCTCAGAAAAGCATTTTTCAAGCGATTTCAACATTTCAGGTTGGATTTTGACTTTTCATGCAAAAGTGCCCAATTCGGCCTAAAATGCCTTCAGGGGCATTCTTATGATGAGAAATGTCGTTTAAAGGCATTTCCAGCTCAGAAAAGCATTTTTCAAGCGATTTCAGCATTTCAGGTTGGATTGTGACTATTTCTGCAAAAGTGCCCAATTCGGCCTAAAATGCCTTCAGGAGCATTCTTATGATGAGAAATGTCGTTTAAAGGCATTTCCAGCTCAGAAAAGCATTTTTCAAGCGATTTCAACATTTCAGGTTGGATTTTGACTTTTCATGCAAAAGTGCCCAATTCGGCCTAAAATGCCTTCAGGGGCATTCTTATGATGAGAAATGTCGTTTAAAGGCATTTCCAGCTCAGAAAAGCATTTTTCAAGCGATTTCAACATTTCAGGTTGGACTGTGACTTTTCGTGCAAAAGTGCCCAATTCGGCCTAAAATGCCTTCAGGGGCATTCTTATGATGAGAAATGTCGTTTAAAGGCATTTCCAGCTCAGAAAAGCATTTTTCAAGCGATTTCAACATTTCAGGTTGGACTGTGACTTTTCGTGCAAAAGTGCCCAATTCGGCCTAAAATGCCTTCAGGGGCATTCTTATGATGAGAAATGTCGTTTAAAGGCATTTCCAGCTCAGAAAAGCATTTTTCAAGCGATTTCAACATTTCAGATAGGACTGTGACTTTTCGTGCAAAAGTGCCCAATTCGGCCTAAAATGCCTTCAGGGGCATTCTTATGATGAGAAATGTCGTTTAAAGGCATTTCCAGCTCAGAAAAGCATTTTTCAAGCGATTTCAACATTTCAGATAGGACTGTGACTTTTCGTGCAAAAGTGCCCAATTCGGCCTAAAATGCCTTCAGGGGCATTCTTATGATGAGAAATGTCGTTTAAAAGGCATTTCCAGCTCAGAAAAGCATTTTTCAAGCGATTTCAACATTTCAGGTTGGACTGTGACTTTTCGTGCAAAAGTGCCGAATTCTGCCTAAAATGCCTTCAGGGGCATTCTTATGATGAGAAATGTCGTTTAAAGGCATTTCCAGCTCAGAAAAGCATTTTTCAAGCGATTTCAACATTTCAGGTAGGACTGTGACTTTTCGTGCAAAAGTGCCCAATTCGGCCTAAAATGCCTTCAGGGGCATTCTTATGATGAGAAATGTCGTTTAAAGGCATTTCCAGCTCAGAAAAGCATTTTTCAAGCGATTTCAACATTTCAGGTTAGACTGTGACTTTTCGTGCAAAAGTGCCCAATTCGGCCTAAAATGCCTTCAGGGGCATTCTCATGATGAGAAATGTCGTTTAAAGGCATTTCCAGCTCAGAAAAGCATTTTTCAAGCGATTTCAACATTTCAGGTTGGACTGTGACTTTTCGTGCAAAAGTGCCCAATTCGGCCTAAAATGCCTTCAGGGGCATTCTTATGATGAGAAATGTCGTTTAAAGGCATTTCCAGCTCAGAAAAGCATTTTTCAAGCGATTTCAACATTTCAGATAGGACTGTGACTTTTCGTGCAAAAGTGCCCAATTCGGCCTAAAATGCCTTCAGGGGCATTCTTATGATGAGAAATGTCGTTTAAAGGCATTTCCAGCTCAGAAAAGCATTTTTCAAGCGATTTCAACATTTCAGGTTGGACTGTGACTTTTCGTGCAAAAGTGCCGAATTCGGCCTAAAATGCCTTCAGGGGCATTCTTATGATGAGAAATGTCGTTTAAAGGCATTTCCAGCTCAGAAAAGCATTTTTCAAGCGATTTCAACATTTCAGGTTGGACTGTGACTTTTCGTGCAAAAGTGCCCAATTCGGCCTAAAATGCCTTCAGGGGCATTCTTATGATGAGAAATGTCGTTTAAAGGCATTTCCAGCTCAGAAAAGCATTTTTCAAGCGATTTCAACATTTCAGATAGGACTGTGACTTTTCGTGCAAAAGTGCCCAATTCGGCCTAAAATGCCTTCAGGGGCATTCTTATGATGAGAAATGTCGTTTTAAAGGCATTTCCAGCTCAGAAAAGCATTTTTCAAGCGATTTCAACATTTCAGGTTGGACTGTGACTTTTCGTGGCAAAAGTGCCGAATTCGGCCTAAAATGCCTTCAGGGGCATTCTTATGATGAGAAATGTCGTTTTAAAGGCATTTCAAGCTCAGAAAAGCATTTTTCAAGCGATTTCAACATTTCAGATAGGACTGTGACTTTTCGTGCAAAAGTGCCAATTCGGCCTAAAATGCCTTCAGGGGCATTCTTATGATGAGAAATGTCGTTTAAAGGCATTTCCAGCTCAGAAAAAGCATTTTTCAAGCGATTTCAACATTTCAGGTTGGGACTGTGACTTTTCGTGCAAAAGTGCCCAATTCGGCCTAAAATGCCTTCAGGGGCATTCTTATGATGAGAAATGTCGTTTTAAAGGCATTTCCAGCTCAGACAAGCATTTTTCAAGCGATTTCAACATTTCAGATAGGACTGTGACTTTTCGTGCAAAAAGTGCCCAATTCGGCCTAAAATGCCTTCAGGGGCATTCTTATGATGAGAAATGTCGTTTAAAGGCATTTCCAGCTCAGAAAAGCATTTTTCAAGCGATTTCAACATTTCAGGTTGGAATGTGACTTTTCGGTTGCAAAAGTGCCCAATTCGGCCTAAAATGCCTTCAGGGGCATTCTTATGATGAGAAATGTCGTTTAAAGGCATTTCCAGCTCAGAAAAGCATTTTTTCAAGCGATTTCAACATTTCAGGTAGGACTGTGACTTTTCGTGCAAAAGTGCCCAATTCGGCCTAAAATGCCTTCAGGGGCATTCTTATGATGAGAAATGTCGTTTTAAAAGGCATTTCCAGCTCAGACAAGCATTTTTCAAGCGATTTCAACATTTCAGATAGGACTGTGACTTTTCGTGCAAAAGTGCCCAATTCGGCCTAAAATGCCTTCAGGGGCATTCTTATGATGAGAAATGTCGTTTAAAGGCATTTCCAGCTCAGAAAAGCATTTTTCAAGCGATTTCAACATTTCAGGTTGGACTGTGACTTTTCGTGCAAAAGTGCCCAATTCGGCCTAAAATGCCTTCAGGGGCATTCTTATGATGAGAAATGTCGTTTTAAAGGCATTTCCAGCTCAGAAAAGCATTTTTCAAGCGATTTCAACATTTCAGGTAGGACTGTGACTTTTCGTGCAAAAGTGCCCAATTCGGCCTAAAATGCCTTCAGGGGCATTCTTATGATGAGAAATGTCGTTTAAAGGCATTTCCAGCTCAGAAAAGCATTTTTCAAGCGATTTCAACATTTCAGGTTGGACTGTGACTTTTCGTGCAAAAGTGCCCAATTCGGCCTAAAATGCCTTCAGGGGCATTCTTATGATGAGAAATGTCGTTTTTAAAGGCATTTCCAGCTCAGAAAAGCATTTTTCAAGCGATTTCAACATTTCAGATAGGACTGTGACTTTTCGTGCAAAAGTGCCCAATTCGGCCTAAAATGCCTTCAGGGGCATTCTTATGATGAGAAATGTCGTTTTAAAGGCATTTCCAGCTCAGAAAAGCATTTTTCAAGCGATTTCAACATTTCAGATAGGACTGTGACTTTTCGTGCAAAAGTGCCCAATTCGGCCTAAAATGCCTTCAGGGGCATTCTTATGATGAGAAATGTCGTTTTAAAGGCATTTCCAGCTCAGAAAAGCATTTTTCAAGCGATTTCAACATTTCAGGTTGGACTGTGACTTTTCGTGCAAAAGTGCCGAATTCTGCCTAAAATGCCTTCAGGGGCATTCTTATGATGAGAAATGTCGTTTAAAGGCATTTCCAGCTCAGAAAAGCATTTTTCAAGCGATTTCAACATTTCAGGTAGGACTGTGACTTTTCGTGCAAAAGTGCCCAATTCGGCTCTAAAATGCCTTCAGGGGCATTCTTATGATGAGAAATGTCGTTTAAAGGCATTTCCAGCTCAGAAAAGCATTTTTCAAAGCGATTTCAACATTTCAGGTTAGACTGTGACTTTTCGTGCAAAAGTGCCCAATTCGGCCTAAAATGCCTTCAGGGGCATTCTCATGATGAGAAATGTCGTTTAAAGGCATTTCCAGCTCAGAAAAGCATTTTTCAAGCGATTTCAACATTTCAGGTTGGACTGTGACTTTTCGTGCAAAAGTGCCCAATTCGGCCCTAAAATGCCTTCAGGGGCATTCTTATGATGAGAAATGTCGTTTAAAGGCATTTCCAGCTCAGAAAAGCATTTTTTCAAGCGATTTCAACATTTCAGATAGGACTGTGACTTTTTCGTGCAAAAGTGCCCAATTCGGCTCTAAAATGCCTTCAGGGGCATTCTTATGATGAGGAAATGTCGTTTAAAGGCATTTCCAGCTCAGAAAAGCATTTTTCAAGCGATTTCAACATTTCAGGTTGGACTGTGACTTTTCGTGCAAAAGTGCCGAATTCGGCCTAAAATGCCTTCAGGGGCATTCTTATGATGAGAAATGTCGTTTAAAAGGCATTTCCAGCTCAGAAAAGCATTTTTCAAGCGATTTCAACATTTCAGGTTGGACTGTGACTTTTCGTGCAAAAGTGCCCAATTCGGCCTAAAATGCCTTCAGGGGCATTCTTATGATGAGAAATGTCGTTTAAAGGCATTTTCCAGCTCAGAAAAGCATTTTTCAAGCGATTTCAACATTTCAGATAGGACTGTGACTTTTCGTGCAAAAGTGCCCAATTCGGCCTAAAATGCCTTCAGGGGCATTCTTATGATGAGAAAATGTCGTTTTAAAGGCATTTCCAGCTCAGAAAAGCATTTTTCAAGCGATTTCAACATTTCAGGTTGGACTGTGACTTTTCGTGCAAAAGTGCCGAATTCGGCCCTAAAATGCCTTCAGGGGCATTCTTATGATGAGAAATGTCGTTTAAAGGCATTTCAAGCTCAGAAAAGCATTTTTCAAGCGATTTCAACATTTCAGATAGGACTGTGACTTTTCGTGCAAAAGTGCCCAATTCGGCCTAAAATGCCTTCAGGGGCATTCTTATGATGAGAAATGTCGTTTAAAGGCATTTTCCAGCTCAGAAAAGCATTTTTCAAGCGATTTCAACATTTCAGGTTGGACTGTGACTTTTCGTGCAAAAGTGCCCAATTCGGCCTAAAATGCCTTCAGGGGCATTCTTATGATGAGAAATGTCGTTTAAAGGCATTTCCAGCTCAGACAAGCATTTTTCAAGCGATTTCAACATTTCAGATAGGACTGTGACTTTTCGTGCAAAAGTGCCCAATTCGGCCTAAAATGCCTTCAGGGGCATTCTATGATGAGAAATGTCGTTTAAAGGCATTTCCAGCTCAGAAAAGCATTTTTCAAGCGATTTCAACATTTCAGGTTGGAATGTGACTTTTCGTGCAAAAGTGCCCAATTCGGCCTAAAATGCCTTCAGGGGCATTCTTATGATGAGAAATGTCGTTTAAAGGCATTTCCAGCTCAGAAAAGCATTTTTCAAGCGATTTCAAACATTTCAGGTAGGACTGTGACTTTTCGTGCAAAAGTGCCCAATTCGGCCTAAAATGCCTTCAGGGGCATTCTTATGATGAGAAATGTCGTTTAAAGGCATTTCCAGCTCAGACAAGCATTTTTCAAGCGATTTCAACATTTCAGATAGGACTGTGACTTTTCGTGCAAAAGTGCCCAATTCGGCCTAAAAATGCCTCAGGGGCATTCTTATGATGAGAAATGTCGTTTAAAGGCATTTCCAGCTCAGAAAAGCATTTTTTCAAGCGATTTCAACATTTCAGGTTGGACTGTGACTTTTCGTGCAAAAGTGCCCAATTCGGCCTAAAATGCCTTCAGGGGCATTCTTATGATGAGAAATGTCGTTTTAAAGGCATTTCCAGCTCAGAAAAGCATTTTTCAAGCGATTTCAACATTTCAGGTAGGACTGTGACTTTTCGTGCAAAAGTGCCCAATTCGGCCTAAAATGCCTTCAGGGGCATTCTTATGATGAGAAATGTCGTTTAAAGGCATTTCCAGCTCAGAAAAGCATTTTTCAAGCGATTTCAACATTTCAAGTTAGACTGTGACTTTTCGTGCAAAAAGTGCCCAATTCGGCCCTAAAATGCCTTCAGGGGCATTCTTATTGTGAGAAATGTCGTTAAAGGCATTTCCAGCTCAGAAAAGCATTTTTCAAGCGATTTCAACATTTCAGGTTGGACTGTGACTTTTCGTGCAAAAGTGCCCAATTCGGCCTCTAAAATGCCTTCAGGGGCATTCTTATGATGAGAAATGTCGTTTAAAGGCATTTCCAGCTCAGAAAAAGCATTTTTCAAGCGATTTCAACATTTCAGGTAGGACTGTGACTTTTCGTGCAAAAGTGCCCAATTCGGCCTAAAATGCCTTCAGGGGCATTCTTATGATGAGAAATGTCGTTTTAAAGGCATTTCCAGCTCAGAAAAGCATTTTTCAAGCGATTTCAACATTTCAGGTTGGACTGTGGGACTTTTCGTGCAAAAGTGCCCAATTCGGCCTAAAATGCCTTCAGGGGCATTCTTATGATGAGAAATGTCGTTTAAAGGCATTTCCCAGCTCAGAAAAGCATTTTTCAAGCGATTTCAACATTTCAGGTAGGACTGTGACTTTTCGTGCAAAAGTGCCCAATTCGGCCTAAAATGCCTTCAGGGGCATTCTTATGATGAGAAATGTCGTTTAAAGGCATTTCCAGCTCAGAAAAGCATTTTTCAAGCGATTTCAACATTTCAAGTTAGACTGTGACTTTTCGTGCAAAAGTGCCCAATTCGGCCCTTAAAATGCCTTCAGGGGCATTCTTATTGTGAGAAAATGTCGTTTAAAGGCATTTCCAGCTGAGGAAAAGCATTTTTCAAGCGATTTTCAACATTTCAGGTTGGACTGTGACTTTTCGTTTTGCAAAAGTGCCCAATTCGGCCTAAAATGCCTTCAGGGGCATTCTTATGATGAGAAATGTCGTTTAAAGGCATTTCCAGCTCAGAAAAGCATTTTTCAAGCGATTTCAACATTTCAGGTAGGGACTGTGACTTTTCGTGCAAAAGTGCCCAATTCGGCCCCTAAAATGCCTTCAGGGGCATTCTTATGATGAGAAATGTCGTTTTAAAGGCATTTCCAGCTCAGAAAAGCATTTTTCAAGCGATTTTCAACATTTCAGGTTGGACTGTGACTTTTCGTGCAAAAGTGCCGAATTCGGCCTAAAATGCCTTCAGGGGCATTCTTATGATGAGAAATGTCGTTTAAAGGCATTTCAAGCTCAGAAAAGCATTTTTCAAGCGATTTCAACATTTCAGATAGGACTGTGACTTTTCGTGCAAAAGTGCCCAATTCGGCCCTAAAATGCCTTCAGGGGCATTCTTATGATGAGAAATGTCGTTTTTAAAGGCATTTCCAGCTCAGAAAAGCATTTTTCAAGCGATTTCAACATTTCAGGTTGGATTTTGACTTTTCATGCAAAGTGCCCAATTCGGCCTAAAATGCCTTCAGAAGCATTCTTATGATGAGAAATGTCGTTTAAAGGCATTTCCAGCTCAGAAAAGCATTTTTCAAGCGATTTTCAACATTTTCAGGTTGGATTGTGACTATTTCTGCAAAAGTGCCCAATTCGGCCTTAAAATGCCTTCAGGAGCATTCTTATGATGAGAAATGTCGTTTAAAGGCATTTCCAGCTCAGAAAAGCATTTTTCAAGCGATTTCAACATTTCAGGTTGGATTTTGACTTTTCATGCAAAAGTGCCCAATTCGGCCCTAAAATGCCTTCAGAAGCATTCTTATGATGAGAAATGTCGTTTTAAAGGCATTTCCAGCTCAGAAAAAGCATTTTTCAAGCGATTTCAACATTTCAGGTTGGATTTTGACTTTTCGTGCAAAAGTGCCCAATTCGGCCTAAAATGCCTTCAGGGGCATTCTTATGATGAGAAATGTCGTTTAAAGGCATTTCCAGCTCAGAAAAGCATTTTTCAAGCGATTTCAACATTTCAGGTTGGACTGTG